>NC_132806.1:11590163-11775163 GCF_048594095.1 Paramormyrops kingsleyae | reverse complement strand
CTCTGATGTGTCTCATGACCACTGCACAGTTTTTGATGCGTGTTTGATTGGTTCATGGGAGTTTTACTCACACAAAATTGTTCTGAGGGCAGAAGGAAAAATGAGAGATACCACAGAGAAGTTGGGTCCAAGGAATTACGGGAGGTCATCTGAATGGTTGATCCCACTTACTGTAGTTGTTGGACCCACCTTATCTACAATAGGATTGGTTATCTCTCTGAACCCATCATTTTTCCTTCTGCCCTCAGAACAATTTTGTGGAAGTAAATCTCTCACGAGCGTTTGATTGGTCTCTATTTCTGATGTATAATCAAAACTCAGCACACCTTAGCTAATTGAATGACAGTGACTAGCATTTGTGCATGAGTGTGTGTCTCTGTTTTTAATCTATCTGCCATTTTCTATCAGTCTTACTTTCCTGTCTCAAACCCAGACACACTCAGTCACACACACCCACACAGACACACACTCACAGTCATGCCGTCACATTCACCCACAAGCACACACCCATTCTTTCCTCTCCATCCCCTCTCTCTGAATTTACACTATTTTCTTGTCTGTCTTTCCCTCCCTCTCTCGCTGTTTCACATGGATGTCTTCTCTCCCCTTTCCCCACAGCGCCTCCGCTCACCCTGGGAGTGTTACTGCAGCATCCCTGTGCCTCCTCTCGGCCACTGCCTCCCCACAGGGTGAAAGAGCACGAAAGGGCATTAACTCTTCGCCCGGCGTTCCTAGGCTGCTGTGCACCCATGAGGTTTAATCAAAGGCGGGCCGTGCTCGTTACCGCGGCTCCTGCTTGACATTTCTCCAGCGAGCCCACCTGCTGACTACAGTTCCGGGTCTCGCGGGCCCCCCGCCTTGGCTCAGGCGGGCCGGGCGACTCCAGGGCCCCCGTGTCATTAAGCTGCCGTTTTTCACCTCCCGTCAAATGTGCAGCGTGCCTGAGGGGCACTAGGACCCAGCGCCCACTCCCTAAGCCCCTGCTGTATGGTATGTCTCGATCCACGGCTTTGCGGAGTTGTCATTTTTCACGGCATGAAAGGGACGGGTGTCACTTGGCAGTCAGAGGTGACAGGGTGGCGGTCACAGGGACGGAGCTGAGTAATTAGCGTGGGCAAAGAGAATAATTCCAAAGTGAACCACGCTGCTGTGCCACATGCCACCTATAGGGGAGCTACGTATCAAACAGGGTTTGTCTCATAAAAACAGCTAAATAGTGGGGGGGGGGAGGGGGCATCCAGGGGGAAACAGATGGCCAACCCGTTAACTTACCTGTAGCCTGGTATTAGACCTCAAACCAAACATCCATACCTTGCTGGTTCCTGGTTCACCCCTGCTATTGGCCTTGGGTCATCTCTACAGCGCCCCGTTAATCCCATACCCTGTTCCTTCCTTTCATCCCTGTGTCACATGGGTCTTCTCACCATTCCAGCCGTGAAAAGTGACACACCCTATCCGTGCATCAAGGCACACCTCAGACAGACGAGACCTCCTTCCCTCGTTCATCAAACCATGAACCTTTGTCTGCTCCTCCATGCCTCCTTCATTCTGGTTAATGCCGTTTGGCTCTCAACTAATTAATAGCTAAATTAAAAATCATTAACAGAGCATGGACAAGTGGGATGGTCTTGGAAGTTAGGCTCAGTGCCAAAAGGTCGCAGGTTCAGTTGTGGGCTCCTTGTGTGATATCAACATTTCCCATTAAGTATGTTCAAAAAATATACCCGGCTATTTCAAGGAGAGGACTATCAAAGCAGTGCATGCAGCTCAGAAAGCCACACCTAAGCAGCTTAAAAAGCAATTAAGCTTCAGTCTCAGAGCTGCTTTTGACTATGGAAGTTCTGAAGTTCCTTTCAAACCAAACATGACCGATGTCCGTCCATCCATCCTCATTTATATCAAGAGGATTCTCAGTTCTCAGCTTGAAAGGTCTTCACAGAGGAACAAAACCTTAACTGTAAAGGCTGATTTTTCTGTCTGTATCGAATCGATGCCATAAGTACGATGTACAGTAGCTGTGGACTCTATGCCATAGACCTACATGCTCCTCCACAAGAACTGTGATTGGTCCACTTGATAACAATTGTGGTTTTTTTTTTATAGGAGTGAAGAAAGCATACACCCAGGTGTACTTATATTGGTGAAGCATTAGTTACAACTAACATTAAATGACTTATTTATAGATATAACTAATGTTTCAGTTTCATTTCCTCTCGTGTCTGTGGAATTTGCACTAAAGATTGTCGTTGTGGTCTTTTTCTGCTAGCATTAGCAAACTCCATGTACTTTGCACTATGGTGCATCTTTAGATGTTTGATCAACTTGCTTGTGGTAAATAACTGTCCGTTCCTTCTTTTGACACTTTAGCAGAACAGACTTTACGGTCTTACAGTATCGGCCCGATACCCAAATCGGTGCTTCCCTAATTAAATGTAATCAAGGTACAGTTCGTCCTGCTTCAACAAGAGTAATGCATTCCTGAAATGCCTTGCGTTTGCTAAAATCATGTACTGAAATACACATATCCAATGGGAAAAATGGGGTGAGGGGAATGTGACTCCAAAATAGTAACTTACACTAAACAAAATAAATGATATAAAAACACTGATGCCACTGGCCGATAATGTAATTAAATGCATTTTAAATAAGAAATAATAATGCTTAATAAATTACATGATAAACATCTCCTATGGGTCTCATGAGTCTCGTGAGAATTGCCTAGTAACTGCTTCACCGAACATGCCAAACTCGCTAACTTGTCAATTTTTGAGAGTTGGTAGTAGTGATGGCCAAAATGACACATGAACCGTTTACTGTATTTTATGACCCCACTAGATGGCGCTCTTGGTTTACTTTGGGGCATGTTTTGAGTGTGTTTTTGAACAGAGAGCACCATCTGGTGTGATCAGAAAATACAGCAAATGGTTCATGAAGCGTATAGTTTTAGTCGGGAATAGTGAGCTGCAGCCACCATGCTGGCCAGCACGCAAACGGCATAAATACAATGGGTTACATTGTGCGGAGGGGCACTGAAGGCAATATGACTATTGTCATGACCTGTGCGTACGATCCTCGTGCGTGCCATTCTGTTATGATCGCTCCCTTCCTGCCCGCCGGGCGATCATAACAGAATGACAGACCTCAACAAGAAGTGCCCCCCCTGGCTGAGGAAGCAAAACAATTGGCCAGCCACTGCCGGGACATCTTGGAGGGAATGTCCCTCGCTAAAGACACACATCTAGCGGAGGATGTGCGCGAAAATCTCTGGCAGCTGCGGGAGAGACTAATCGGGCAGAAAGCCCGGCCGATCAGTTTCTCCGAGGAGAACCAGATCCCCGATCAGCCCATGGATATCCCCGGAGAATCCCAGCCTCCACCGAATGACCAGACCCGGAGGAAGAAAAAGCGGAGAGGAGGTAAGAGACCCGAAGAGGCGCTGGCGATCCCCTTATGGGCAGTGACCCTCTCTCTCTCTTCCCCTGCCGGGTGCTCACCAGAGCCCCATCCTATCCTGGACCCGGTTGGTGTTTATGCCGGCGGAAGCGCTTTTGCCAAATGCTATTTCACCCTCCAGGAGCTCTACTGGAGGGTGATCGAAGACCCGGCCGTACAGGAGTCCACTGAAGCTGTCCAGCTTTCCTCACAGCTAAATTGTGAGTTCTCCCTCTTTTCGCCGACTTCTCCTCCAGACGAGATGGAGAGGTTAGCGGACGGTCTGTGGAGGCTGCTCCAATTGTGGAAAGCGCAGCCGCCTGTTTTACCTGTCTTGCCTGTCCCGCCGGCGTCTGATCTGCCTGTCCTGCCTGTGCCTGACATGCCTGTCCTGTCTGTCCCGCCATCACCTGACGTGCCTGTCCTGCCTGTCCTATCTGATCTGCCTGTTCCGCCTATCTCTCTGGCGGCTGCGGTGCCCCCTGCTGGTCCCAAGTCGGCGGTTACTGCGGCACCCCCTGCTGGTCCCAAGTCGGCGGTTCCTGCAGCGCCCCCTGCTGGTCCCGAGTCGGCGCTTACTGCTGCACCGCCCGAACTCCCTGCTGTGGCTCCGCCCACACCTGAGGTCCCAGCTCCTGCTGCGATGCCTGCAGCTCCTCCCGTTCCCGAGGCTCCTGCTGTACCGCCTGAGGCCCCACCTCCGGCTACTGCTCCGCCCAAGGCCCCTGCTACGGCACCGTCTGCTGCTATGCCCAAGGCACAGTCCCAGTCACTGACCCTGCTCCAGTTCCCCTGGCACCAGTCCCAGTCCCCAAGGAGGTCCCAGACAGTCTGACAATCACTCCATACCCCTTGGAGGAGGAGGAGCTCGAGTGGGACCCCTTGGGGACCTCCCCAATGACTCCTCTGCCCTTGCCCCGGCGCGGTTGATCCCAGCCAGAACCCCGCCTATCGTTGTCCTAGAAAAGGAGAGGACTTAGGCGCAGGGGTTGGGTCCACTGCGGCCTGTCGGTGGACGGCGCCTCTGCCGGCTGTGGCTGCGCCGTCGCCTGCTGCGACTTCCCCTCCCTCCTTGCCTTCGCCGTGGTCCCCTTCTGCTCCCTCCTTGCCCTCGCTGGTGCCCCCTTTGTCTTCCTCCTTGCCCCCTCCGTTGGTCCCTTCATCTTCCTCTGTGGCCCCTTCGTGATCCCCTCCAGCTCCGGCCTCGCAGCCACCCGGGGTCCCTCAGCCAGCTCCCCTTTGCCCCCCGGCCTTTCCTGTCTGGCCTCCCTTGTCTGCTCCTCGTCCCTTTGTCCCTCCTGTCTCTGCTACTCATCCCCCTCTGGATCCTCCGTTCACTCCTAGCCCTTTCGTTCCACCGGTTGGTGTTTCCCCTGCGTCTCCCTTTCTGATCTGCCTGTCTGCGTTTCCCGTCTTGTCAGGGACGGATTACGGACCGGGCCAGCGGGGCCGCTGCCCAGGGGCCCTTGGGGTGCAGGGGGCCCGTGGGGCCCCTAGCCCAAAACAATTTGCAACGCTTATCAACAATGTATTTTCGTTTGTCTATTTTAGAGGGCCTACATTCTTTGATCCTCTGCCTACAAGGGCCCCTGACCCTATAGGGCCTCTGATGGAAACATGGAGGGAGGGCGTTTGGCTGCCAAGGACCCTTGAATTGTGGTGGTTGTGGTGGTGGTGGTGGTGGTGGTGGTGGGGGGGGCCCCTCGCGAACGTTTTGCCCAGGGGCCCACACAACCAATAATCCGTCCCTGCGTCTTGTGTCAGGTGTTGTCTTGGCTTTTGCCCCTGTGCTTGTTCTGTGTTTCTGTTCTGTTTCCTGTTCCCCGTTGATGCTTTGGTCTTGTTTTCCAGGTCCTGTGTTTCCGGTCTCGTCTCGTCTGTCGCCTCCCTTGAGGTGCGTCCGGAGTGCGAGCCATTTCGGGGGGGGGGAGGGTTCTGTCATGACCTGCACATACGATCCTCGTGTGTGCCACGCCCCCTGATCAACCAAGTGTGCTCCCCTGATTGTGCCCAGCTGTTTTCTTTCAGTCTGATATGTTCTGTGTATTTAGTCCGTGTCTGAATCCGTTTTCCCCAGGTCTGTCATTGATGTTGCTTATCGTGCTGTACCCTGCCTTGTCGTTTTGTGGAATAAAATCCCTGTTTCTGACTCCACGGCTTTGCTGCCTTTCTGTCCGCCATGCGATCATAACAACTATAGTCTACGAAAAGCAAATGGTTTTAAAAACATTGCTGTTATTTACACGTATATGACGATTTGTCAAATATAAAAAAAAATTTAGAATCTAAGACTCTGATCTGTGCAATGCGTGGATGTACAAGAAGATTGATTATTTCATATTTCAAAACTGATCCAACACTGAAAAGAACCAGTGCAAAAGAAAGATTCGTTCACGAATGGTACACCACTATCGTTTTCTTGGATAGCTGTTTTTGCATGCAAGTAGTGTTTCAGGCTATGATCATATCATGTTGTAGTTTGTGTGGTGCTTTTTCTTCAACTGAAAATTGTGGAAATACAAATGGGATTCCGCATTGTATTGGACTTGGGTACTAATAAATTGTAGCGCTGGCCGGACATACTCATGATGCCTCTCATCCATTATACAAGCAGCTAGATCAATTTTAAGTCATTTCAAATTCCTTTTTTTTTACAAGCGGTTCAAAAATCTCCTTGATGATCATCCGCTTATAGTGATCGGTTTCACCCAGACAGACATGATCACTATAAGCAGATTCCACTGTATTCGTGCCGCTTTTAATCTCTGGCTGCCGACCTTTTTGCTTTCCCCATTCGCAACGTCTGCTATCTGAATTGTAGCGACACGCACACCTGGCGCAAAAACTTGAAAGTAGCTTCTGGAAGGTATAGTATTATTTTAAAATAACTATATTTAAATTTATTTAATGGTATTTTTCTATGTACTTTATTAGTATACACTTTTTAAAATAATCCATTCTTTTTTTCTCTGGCATCGTTGCAGAATTTTTCACATCAGCATTGCATTTCTATCACCTCTAGTAAATAGTGTAAATAGTCTGTTTAATTGTTGTGTATTGTGCTGTAATTGTGTGCGTGTGCCCACCGTGTGTGGTGTGAGTAGTCAGGGTAACCAGTTCTGCGGGTAGTAAAAGTGCATTGTAAGTATGAATGGCAGGCCGCAGGAAAACGCCATTTTTAGTTTAAACTGTGCTATTGGTTGTCTCATTAATATAGCAACATACTATGTACAGCATCTATGCTATAATATCAATTGCATTATACCAGATAGGCGATGTGACATCATGCATGCTAGCGGGACTGACTGCTCCATCAGCTCAGTTTTAGCTCTGCTACTTCTGTCTTCCTTGTATTCCCATGTAACTTCCAAGTTGTGGTCAGCTTGTGGTGGACCAATGAGCATAGACCGCAGCCTACAAAGGCTATGTAGACCACGCCCTTCGAAGGATGCAGCCCGGGAATTTGGACACAGCCCACAGTATGGACTGAAAAATTGTTTCAAAATTGCCTCTGAGGAATTACAATCAGGCCAAGTTCCCGCGGTGTGAATACGACAAACGTCCCTGGTTCCAGAAAAAGGTTCTGGTTTCTGGAAAAAAGTTCCTGCTGTGTGAAAGTGCCCAATAAGTCAGTGTCCCCATTTGTAAGCTGTACCTGTATATTTTGAGTGTCATGTGCTGTTCTGCGGTTTCCTCCATTATAGTATAGTTAGTGTACTGGTAAAGTAAAGTGATGAATCATGTTTCATTTTGAATTCCCACACATGGCCTTTTTTCCCACAGGGTCACCCATTGGGGCTTTTTAGTTCTTTTGTTCTATCCCTTATAAGCTAAGTCCAGCTCCATAAGCTTGGACCTCCCACCCTGGAATGGTCAGATGGAATGGTCAGATCCTGGAATGGTCCTCAGATTGATCTGCCAGGAGACCCTCACCTCACTCAGTACACCCCCCCCCCAGAAGTACAGAAACCATACTGCCTGTCCACCACATAATTCAAGACTGGAGCCGTGCATTGACTTCAATGCCATTTCATTTATTTTACCCATGATTCAGCCCCCCCGAGTTCATCCTCCATCCTGCATCTTAAAAAAGGGTTCCTTTATGTTTTGTGACACAGTTTGTACTGGGGTGACCCCCTTTCCCGCCCTTAAAACGAAACCCCAAACTTATCACTCCTCCCCTCTCCTGCTCGGCCATCGGCACCACACTGAATCTCAAAGGACGTCTGACGTTTTTTTTTCTCTGTTCGGCTTTCGGGAAAGAAAAACAATCAACCTGAAGAATCGAGATGAACGGCGAGTGGATATAACCGCCAGTGCATCCAGCGATACGGCTTTCATCCTGTTAAATAATGGATGTCCATATGGCCCGAGCAGAAAAGCGAAGGTCTGCTGTTCCTATTCTCCTAGTCATGAAGTCCAATCTCTGCTCTGTCCGCCGAGTTCACAAATTAAAAATGCTTGTTCTTTAGGTTAATGCTAATTGTTCTGATGGAAAAGGCAACTAAAGTATAATTACAGGCAGACAGTCCATGAAGTTTTTTTTTTTTTAGCAATGCTCCCTGAGGAAGAGGCAGAAACTATCCTATCTATCTATCTATCTATCTATCTATCTATCTATCTAATCTTGCAGCTTGTCTTTTTTGCCGGCTCTGAGGTGGACCTGCGCACCTTTCGGACCTGCTGGGCTTGCATTGAGATCCTTACGCAGCGTGAGGTGTGGGGTAAGCCATGTTTCAGTGTGCTTCTTCACCACATGAGGGTCAGTAGGTGAGATGTGGGGGTGCGTCTTCCCCTGCCCGGTAGGGATTCCCACATCCCACGCCGCCCCCTCCATGTCCAGCAGGGAATGGCTGATTCAGACTCAGGAACAATGAATTCACCAGATATGTTAAGCACACCAGGGTTTTTGTCTGGGTGTTACAATGTATATGGCACAGAGCACAGACATATGGCATCGAACAGGTAGCATAAAATATACATGCAACAGTATCACACCCACAAGTAATCACACCCACGAGTTGTAGGCGAGGTCACCAGGCCATGTGACAGACATGTCTGAATCTGGCCGATGTCTTCTTGTGACTCAATAAAAACCTACAGATATCTGCTGCTCTTCCCATTAAGTTTCCATTGACATCAGGCCAACACAATGGTTCAGGATGTACATTTTTCCCCAGGCAAACGGTTAGATTTATTTTATTTTAGTCGATGCTTTTATCCAAAGTGATGCACATTTCTGAGAAAGCAGGGTTAGTCAGTCCCTGGGGTTAAGGGTCTAATTTAGCGGGAGAACATTTTAAACTGGATTTGAGAACATTTTAAACTGGATTTTTAAACTGGATTTGATCGTGAGATTCTCCAGGGAATGTCAAATATTAAGCTGATGTCTCATTTGGTGCTTTTGAATCACTGCAGCGTCTCACAGCAGAGGCTTCATGGGCCCGTGGTCGCAGTGCCCGTCGCTTCCTCCCAGCTCTGCCTTCGTTTGCGATGGCCCTCGTAGACACGCCATTAGTGCATGCCGCTGAAGACTCTGACAGCTAAAGATGGGGAATCGCCACGGGAACTGCAGTGCGCCGGTGAGTGCCAGTGTGGTGAACACGCTAGCATCCGCATGCCGCTGTGAGGGGTGTCTTTGCCAGACACTTTAGGGACGCATCACTGCAATGAAGATCTAATCGATCTTCGCATTCTTTTTAGAAACATCTATTATATACCGATTCCCAGGTTTGGTCGCCTGATTTTCCTTATTTGTTTATTTGCTACTGACATGTTTATTTAGTCTTTATGCAAATTCGCCATCACTGCAGACTTATGACGATGTCCCCCTTCTTTTCTGGGCGGGGGGAGGAGTTAATCACAAACTGAAGGGCTTGGACCCCTGCCTCGAAGGTGGAACCCCCCAGATGCAGCTGGCACTGCAGTGGTGAGTTATGGAGAGAGACAATGCATCTATTAGCGAATGGAGAGGCGGCGACAGCATTGTGACGGGTCTTGAACCCATGTCTCGCCGGCGTAACAGAGACATGTAAAGCCCATCAGATTCCCCTGGAGATAATCCTGGGGCGATACCTGACTGTGTCGGAGGCAGATGCTCATTTAGATACATCCCTGCCAGGGACGACATCAATGCAATGATCAAAGGCGGCCAGGAAGCAGGAAATGAATGACTGCTGTCGAGTCCCTAATGGAGAGAGTCCGTAACAGCGGGAAACAGGGCGATCGAGACCCCCAAGACTGGAGACTGGGGAGCTGGGCTGGGGGGGGGATGTGAACTTCTTCACTCCGATTGCATGTCACTCCCACGACAGACCATAATTAACCTCTCCTCAGCCTTGGCTTTTAGAGAGGACAAATGATGGGAATTATCATCATCACCATGGCTACAAGGCCAGTGCTCTGCTGTAGAGGAAGATGCGGCGATGAAGATCACGCTGCTGGTTTGGTCATCACTCTGGAGATTAAATATGAAAATAAGATACAATAAAGGTCAGCAGAAATTAAACTAACTCTTGTTAATGACTTATCATTAATCATTATCATTATTTTTATTATTAGTAGTAGTAGTAGTACTTGTATCTGTAAGTGTAATTGTTGTTAAGTAACGATACTTTATGAATAATTACCATCAATAGTGTCAAGACCATCCTCGTTGCAGACAGCCCAAGTGCTTCGTGAAAAGTATGGATTTTGGCGAGGGGGGGGTCACACACACCACCCATGGCCCGTAACAGAGCTCAGATGGGCCCCTCGGCCACAGCCACTCAGAGACAAAGCATGACAGTGCTTTTTTATTCAGCTTTGGTACTAGATAAAAATATTGACCTAGATTGGTAATTAAGCATGTAAGTGGCCTTCGAGCGCCGCAGGCCGCCTGTGAAAGAGCCCGATAAACAAACAGGAACATTTCAATCCGCGCTTAATACCGTGGCAGAAACCAAATTGGAAATGCCTGCAGTTCTCATCAAAAAATGAGTGATGTGGTCCTTCCTTAATGTATGTGGGCCTGAATAAGAAGCCGCATTGGCGCAGTGATTAATGGCCATCAGACTGAGCGCAGGAGCCCAAGTAAAACACCTTTACAGCTATTCAGTCACGGCACAAGAGCCGTTTTTAACCAATAAAGGAACTTTTTCACTGAGCCAGACTGTCTTTCTGCCTCATTCCATAATAAAATCATTAACTTTAAGCCTTTCTTTGTAGTTTTTTTTTTCTAGTCATAATACAGTTGAAGAAGATGAATATGTGTTTTTTTTATTCTTTTTTTATTTCACCAAGGTCAGAGAATATGGGAAACTCGCACAGCACCCCCTGTGACACTCAGCTATCTGAGCAATGGCAGAACACCTGATGCTCGAGTAACCACGGCAACGACCATGCCGGCCAATGAGCTTGCGGGGAAAATCCTTTGGGCACAGGAGTGGGCGGCGAAGGCCGTCGAGGATGGCGATGGCGTGGGTCACACGGCGCTCTGACCGAACGGACGATAAATCCGCTGCTCGTCAGACGGGCTTGCCCCAGGTAACTTAATTTCCACAGTTACTCAGAGATCGTCCATGGCCGGTTTACACTGACCTGTAAAAATGACCTGTACTGCTGCATTGTGATACATATATGACAGCGCCCCCTGGCAATTGACTTGTGTTTTGCAATTTATTAGTCAGCATGTTCTGCATTTACAGACTGAGGAAAATTTATGCAATTCACTGACTATTAGTGTTTATTATTAGTAATCTTCTTTAAAGCAGGAACACACTGTGAAGAGTGTAATGGAAAATTAATCACAACGGCTCTGTTGACTGTTCCCGTAATTCTGATGTATAGTTTCTTAATAATGGGTTTTGGTGTCAAACGGTTATTAAGTACCTTTGAGAGTCCAGATTTATTTTACCAACTAAGGACTTTGTTTTCAATAATGACGCACATAATTAATCACTGTTTCGCTCCGAATTTTGTTTCTTCGTTCGTCAGGAGCCCAGAACGAGGTGACGATGGCTGCGTTACGCTTCCTGAGCTGTCGATCGCTGATTCTGGGGATCGACATCCAGCTCTGATGGCTGGATCCTTCATGCCAGCCACGCTCCAAACCCAGGTTCAAGCCATGCAGATGTTCCGGATCGTTCTCTTCTGTTTGTGTTCGTTACCTTGGAAACACGACATATGTGGGTGTCCCCCAGTTAGTGAGTCATGCTGGGAAAAGGCCCATTTCACACTGCAGTTCCCTCACATCCTCATATTTCGCATTCTCTTTCCGGATGAGACGTGGCAGACAATCTGCTGGTCCCCTCATCCTCGGACCTGAGGACATGGCGGAGAGCTCTGCCTCATATCCCTGCCTTTTTCAAGAGATGACCTATCATCTCGGTCGCTAATGAGGTCCACAATTCAAACCCACACAGCACTTCTCTGTAATTGGTGCTTTTTTCCAGCCAGACGGTCTCCTCCGGCAAGGAGCAGAGGGACAGGGTGCGCTTGGGGGGTGGAGCGGGGGAGGGGGGTGTGCACACCATCCCGAAAATCCAGGTCTCGTCGTCTCACCGCTGACCCCTGCAGGCGGTTGTCATAGTACAGCGGCCACTCGTATAATCAGGACCCCGAAAACAGGCCGGGAGTAATGGAGTATGATTATGGGAGGAGAACGCGTCAGTGCGCTCTCCACCTACGCACTGCAAACACAGAACCACGCGCATACTGCAGAATGGGCTCCGCTTTAATTAAAACAGGCAGGGGTGCTGCACATTAGCATTTATTACTTTATCTGCCTCTTTGTTGATTGAATTACTCATCTGGGGTGTCTCACTTATTTCCTTCACTGGGCTATTCGATGTTATCCGCACGGCTAACAGGTCCTAACCCCCCCGAAAAGCCTCGCGCATCCCTGACCGCTGGGGGCCGAGCCTAAACACTCACCAAGGCGCGCTTCAGGCGGAGAGGAGTCCGAGGACGAGGTGTTCCGCTCGCTCTGCGTCCTTAGCGTTTTCAGCCATTTGTCCAAAGAGACTGACAGGCCCCGAGCACAGAGGGACGGTGGGTGACAGCAAAATGACAGGGGACACTAAGCTCTGAAAGCAGTGGGGACAGCTGTCAGCTAAGTGCAGCACCAGTACAGCCTACTTTAGGGTGATGTGCTGATATCCTAAAAAGTAATGGTACAGTAACCTTTGGAGATAAATATATATCTAATATCGAAATTCTTGAGTGTATATTATGCTTTCATCTTCTGCCCTGGGGAAACCTGGCCTTGCACGAGCCCCCAAAATGTACGCTTCACCTCCTGGGGAAACTCTCAAAGGATCTCAAACTCACAAAGGATGGAAACAACAGACATATCCCAGAATACATCTTGGCCTTTCCGCTTTGACCAGGCCTGACACAGGCCTACTTTTGACACAGGCCTGCTTAAGGTAACATGGTTTATATAAATGCTGCAGAATGCTGGCAAATGTATTGGAGCTCTGACCCAAAGCCAGACCTCTGAGGTCTGAGATTGCAGTACCTTTTAGAGAAGCCTGTTGCAATTTACCGTATATAGGGTTTTTAAAAGCAGTAATCCTAGCTACAGAATTTATCGAAGAGTGCTTAAATCTTTGGGGTGACTCTGCGGACTGCACCATTGCTTCACACCTCTAGGGTAGAGGGTTTGAACGCTACCTTTCTTACACGTGGATTTCGTGCATATCGTGTATATTTCCTCCAAGTCTGGTTTCCTCCCAAAAACCCACATTTAGGTTAAGTGGCATCTCTAAATTACCCATAGTCCCTGACTGTGAGTGCGTTTGTGTGGCCTGTGATGGACTGGCATCCCATGCAGGCTGCAGCCCAGCAGCCCAGCTGCCTGGGAGAGCTTCCAAACCACCTCCATCAGCGTAAGTGGTAGGAAGATGGATGGATGGATGACTTTGGTGTTTATTTCCCCTTCAAGCTCGAACGTGCCTTCATTCTGGAGCCTAGATTTACACAGCCAGCACCTTTGTGTATAAAAAAACTGCCTGACATGAAGTGCGGCTCATTTAAAATTCACTGCCGGTGCAGTCGCTTCCTCCAGCAGCAAGGATCTCATTGTATAAAAAAGTGAGGAGATATTGTGTGCAGCCTGCTCCGTTCTCTGTTATAATTGCTTATTATCCCGTTATTAGAGAATTGATAATGCTGCAGTTCCCTGCAATACTGCTATATTGGTTAAAATATTACGGGCCCGAATATTAGACCGTGTTTAAGGCTGAAATACTGAGGAAAATGTATATTAAACCTCACATTAAAGTGAAGTGGAACTCAGTCTCGCCAAAGTGGGCACTCCATGCTGTCTGAAAAATTAGGAAGGGATGAGGTGGGGGGGTAAAAAAGCTGGCCAGCACTGTGAGCTGGGGAGCATACACACATCTCCTTCTTCCACTGTCTGAGTGACACCCATTCTCTCACGTGGGGAGTGGGGGGGGGACTATCTACAGCTCTCTCATTCCCACCCTGGTGGCCGCACACGCTGGCCCCTCTGTCCCACCCTGGCACCCGCTGGACCCTCTGTCTCACCCTGGCACCCGCTGGTCCCTCTGTCCCACCCTGGCACCCGCACATGCTGGACCCTCTGACCCACCCTGGCACCCGCACACACTGGCCCCTCTCCCCCACCCTGGCACTCTCTGGTTCCTCTCTCCCACCCTGGCACCCGCACACGCTGGACCCTCTGACCCACCCTGGTACCCACACACGCTGACCCCTCTCTCCCACCCTGGCACTCTCTGGTCCCTCTCTCCCACCCTGGCACCCGCACACGCTGGCCCCTCTCTCCCACCCTGGCACTCTCTGGTCCCTCTCTCCCACCCTGGTACCCGCACACGCTGGTCCCTCTCTCACACCCTGGTACCCGCACACGCTGGTCCCTCTCTCCCACCCTGGCACTCTCTGGTCCCTCTCTCCCACCCTGGAACCCGCACACGCTGGTCCCTCTCTCCCACCCTGGTACCCACACACGCTGACCCCTCTCTCCCACCCTGGCACTCTCTGGTCCCTCTCTCCCACCTTGGTACCCGCACACGCTGGTCCCTCTCTCCCACCCTGGCACTCTCTGGTCCCTCTCTCCCACCCTGGCACCCGCACACGCTGGACCCTCTGACCCACCCTGGCACCCGCACACGCTGACCCCTCTCTCCCACCCTGGCACTCTCTGGTCCCTCTCTCCCACCCTGGTACCCACACACGCTGACCCCTCTCTCCCACCCTGGCACTCTCTGGTCCCTCTCTCCCACCCTGGTACCCGCACACGCTGGCCCCTCTCTCCCACCCTGGCACTCTCTGGTCCCTCTCTCCCACCCTGGTAGCCGCACACGCTGACCCCTCTCTCCCACCCTGGCACCCGCACACGCTGACCCCTCTCTCCCACCCTGGCACTCTCTGGTCCCTCTCTCCCACCCTGGTACCCACACACGCTGACCCCTCTCTCCCACCCTGGCACTCTCTGGTCCCTCTCTCCCACCCTGGTACCCGCACACGCTGGCCCCTCTCTCCCACCCTGGCACTCTCTGGTCCCTCTCTCCCACCCTGGTACCCGCACACGCTGACCCCTCTCTCCCACCCTGGCACTCTCTGGTCCCTCTCTCCCACCCTGGTACCCGCACACGCTGGCCCCTCTCTCCCACCCTGGCACTCTCTGGTCCCTCTCTCCCACCCTGGTACCCGCACACGCTGGCCCCTCTCTCCCACCCTGGCAGTCTCTGGTCCCTCTCTCCCACCCTGGTACCCGCACACGCTGGCCCCTCTCTCCCACCCTGGCACTCTCTTGTCCCTCTCTCCCACCCTGGTACCCGCACACGCTGGTCCCTCTCTCCCACCCTGGCACTCTCTGGTCCCTCTCTCCCACCCTGGCACCCGCACACGCTGGTCCCTCTCTCCCACCCTGGCACTCTCTGGTCCCTCTCTCCCACCCTGGCACCCGCACACGCTGGTCCCTCTCTCCCACCCTGGCACCTGCAAACGTTGGTCCCTCTGTTCCACCCAGGCTGTTTTTGGTAGCAAAACAGGATCGAATTTCATGCCGCAGCCTCCAAAATGTCACCTCCGGCTTCCCCTCAACCCGCCTGGGGCCAAGTTCACCATCGGGCCCATTCTGGTGACCACATGTCTGCAGCCAAAATGCCCATCAGTGTGAATCTCTGAAAGGGCTGGGCTTCAGGATTAGGAAGCTGGTATCAAGGCAACAAACCGTTGCAGCTACCTGCAGATCTGAAAACTTTGAAAGTTGATGATTTCTCCAGTGTGTCCTGGGTCTGTCCTGTGGTGTCTTCCCAGTTGGACATGCCCTGAACACCCCTCCCCCCCCCCCAGTTTGGTATCCACAGGGCATCCTAGACAGATGCCAGAACCACCTGAACTGGCTCCTTTCGACGAGCAGCGGCTCTATGTTGAGTTCCTCCTGGATATTTGAGTTCCTCCTGGATATTTGAGTTCCTCACCCTGATGTTGAACCCAAAACCGCACCACAGACCCTCATTTCCACTGATAGTACCTGCAATCTCATTGTTTTTAAATATTTTTTTGGCCAAGGAGATGCTTAAGGGGGGAACAGAAATGTTGCGGCCATCTGAGACCCCCCTTGTTAACGCTCCGCCCTGTCTGACACAGGGAACAATGTGCTCCGAGTCTGGCCACGGTGCGTCGATCCGTATGGTGCCCCTGTTCGTGCTCCAGTTGTGATTTTAAATGCTTATTAGTGGAAGAGATTACAGATTTTCTAATTGCCATGTGGCCCACGCGCTAATTGGCGCTCAACTTGACACTGGGGGTGATAGTGACGCTGCCATGGTGATGAAAGTTTTGACTTTGGGTGGCTGGGGGCTTGCTGATTAGAGACGTAGCCTACCTATCGGGATGGACCGAACAAGATCCATTACGGGGGGGGGGGGTGGGTTACCTAATAGCACAGCAGCATGGCAAGTAAACAAAACTGAGAATCAGTCCCGTTCCTGCTGTGCGCTTAGAGTCAATCCAATGGGCCAGACACTGTCCTCCTGTTAAAGGCTGTATTTATGAATAAAGACCAGGGGAGACTCAAAAGGCCATCTCTCCACATGTTGGTGTGTTTAAATGTTGGTCCTTTTTTCCCCTTTTCATCAGCATTGTTTATACCTGTAAGTGTAACTGCGTCCTTATAACTGTGTTAAGCACGTTTCCCCTGGACGGCGATTCAGACCGATAATACAGGCTGCACCGAGGTGATTTCATCATGTTGTTTTCAGCCACGAGGTGAAGCGGCAATAAGGCTCGTCCGCAGAGGTGCGAAGGCCGGCCCTGAACTCCAGGCGATTAGCAATTACAGAGCGGTGGTGATCATCTCAGAGCGTCGGCCTTACGAGTGGCTCGGGGAGATTTGTTAGCCGTTACAGTTAAAGTCGCTAATATATTTTCTGGTCCGGGCCCAATTTTTTTGCGTCGAGCAGCAAATATAATTTTAATTTTTACAGTTTATGTGTAATCTAAGCTTTAAGTACAAAATTAAAATGCACTGAAACGGTAATAAAGCCCCCACCTCCTTTCTTGCACTGAGTTATCGTGCTTATTTGTGCACAGGAATAAAGGAAATTCCCATGAATTATAGCTGGATGTAGCACAGCTGTGCCGTGCAGCAGCCGCTTCCTCCAAAGCAGCCCAGGTCTCTCAGTACTGGCCCACAGAGCCCGGCTACCATGTGGTACCTCCCCTTCATTATACTGCCATTAAAAATTAAAGCAATAACCATAATAATAATGATACCTTTCTTTCCCCTGGTGGTTGCTATGGAAACCAGGCGAGGTTCTCCTTTTTTCCAAGACGCTGCCACCTGCTGGTCACCGGCTCTGTTCTCAGGGCATCTGAGCGAGATGCCCCCCCAAAGCCCCTACAGGAATCCCCCCCCCCCCATTCCCTGCCTATATAATTATTACTTTTCTGTGGACACTCATGCCCTTTTCTGTTTTGTTCACAAGCTCGGGGGAGGGGGGTGGCCTGTTCTTTTGACTTTTTGGAATAAGATGCTGAGAATCGGAGGATATATGAAGCGGCCCCTCCCAGCCCAGGCAGCGTAAAGGCTCCCCCAGTGTGTCAGAGACTTACCAACTACCAGAGTAAGATAATCCAGCCTCTTCCCAGTCTGTTTGACATCCGCCTGTTCAGCCAGGAGCAGTTTTCTAACTGCACACCATGTGACCATGTGCGTGTCCACTGACCCGGCAAGGCAGGTGGGAATGAGGGTTTTGGTCCACGGGGGGGGGGGTCATCTGATTCCACCCCCCCACACACAAGGCCTAGGATTAATTAGAATCAGATTTAAATATTTATACCCCGTGTCCCGACAGTGATCCTTTGAGGAAACCGGATCACCTGGTTCACAGAAGCACGATGACACTAAACATACCTGCTGACAACTTCAAGCTGTTTGGAAATTAATTAATTACCCTGAGGGGGGGCACTCTGTTAATATATAGATAGCCTGATTTGCTGCTGCTGAAGACGCCATTGAGACCTGTGACGGGGGGGCAGCGTAACCCCGGCAATGAGGAGCACATCCCAGCCTCATGAATATGCGCCGCTTAGAGGGGCAAGCGACACGTCCGGCCGCTACAAGAGGGCAGGAGCGGCCGCTTAACACGGATCAGCCGGTCCGTTTGCTCGCGATGAACGGAGCCGTCGAAGCGTGGGAGCGTGTCCACAGTCCATATGCTCCTGTCAGCTTCCGCGCCTCCTCCGCGCCTCCTCCGCGCCGTCAGGGGGCCGTTGCTCGCCATCCCGCTAATCTCCCCTCATACCGGGCCGTCACTGGCCACGGATGTTAAAGTCAGACTTTATAAAGTCCTTCTGTGAAAAAATAAAAGAGTTCTGAGGTTCCCTTCTGCCTCCAGAAGGTGATCCTTAAAGAAACTTTCAGTTTCTACCTTTTTACACAGTTATTTTAGCAGAAGAGCCTGAGTTAAATGCATTTCTCAAGGACACTGCAGCATGGCACCTCCAAGTATTTGAATTAACAGCCCTGTAGTGCCAGCTCCTTACCCACAATGCTCTCTGCTGTTCTAGTAGAACTGCTCATAAACTGGCATCACTGTGGCACCTCTGATCCAGAGGCCACCTAGAGAAAATGTTCTATAAGTTGACATACCCGGTCCTTCGAAGGTTGAGGGGGCTCTGCGTCCACCTCCATCTTCAGGCACTGAATCCCCATGTTTTTTTTGTGCAGATTTAGTATTTATGCCGTTTTCCTCAATTTAACTCAAACGAAAATATGAGGATTCATCTCCAAGGTGAGCTGTCAAATCAATCATTAAAGGAGACCCAGGAAGAGAAACAGCGTGAAAGAGGCCAGTGACATGAAATTGAGAAGCACAGGACATCGGCATATGGAGCAGCTCCCAGAATGCAGTGGGGCACCACTAAGGAAGAAGGGGGCGAGTAATTCCTCAGGCAGTTATGTTTAGCCGGTTGTAGCTGATCTGTGGACAAATCTTGATTGCCGATTTGGATGTACCTCTCCTGCCCAATACATCCTGTCAGGCAACAACGAAGCTGTTTGTCATCATTAGATCTGTAATTTTTTCTAGAAGGTTTATGATCAACATTTAGCAATTCGGCAAGAGGATAGAGATACTTTATTAATCCCTATGGGGTAATTCACTTTTAACGCTACCCCATCTCGCTCTGAATGAGACACACATATGCAGGTGAGAGCAAGGCAGCGGTCCCAGCGAAGGGACTGCCACCTCACGGCACCCAGGGAGCTGGGGGTTAGGGGCCTTGCCCAAGGGCCAAGGCAGGACATGAGCTGGAGACAGGAAATGTCATACAAGGAATTGTCACTTTGGGTCAAACTTCCACATAAATTATAATATACAGGAATTTTTTAAAAATCATCTGTCTTTTCAACATATCTGTGTGTCTCTGGGCTTAATAATTAAAAGCCTTGGCTTACGTGATTCTTCCGTATCGATCTTTTGGTCCAGCCGTGGATAGAGGGAACGCCGTCCGTGTGCAGTCAGAGTACCGCACGGCAAACCCTGGAAATCCCTCCTTCCAGCTCATTGCTACGGCAACACATGGCATCTGAATTATTCAGCAAAACCCACTGTTAAATTTTAACGGTGCTATTTCTGGTTTACTTATTTTTCTTGGCGTGCCAGTGTAAAACAGATATACCCTCTCCGCATAAACATGGGAAGAAAGGTCTCATTAAGCGGCGATACACTTATTAGGCGCTGCCGTGCCACAAATTGCATAACTGTCAGGGCCTTGGAATAATTGAATATGAATGTGCTTGGGGTGAGAAACTCAGGAGAGTGGGTGGGAGGTGGGGGCTGCGTCTAATCAGAGTCCGTAAAGGGGAGGCTATTGTGAGGTGGGGGTCCGCTCTTTATATTCACGGCAGCCTCCTGAATCCCGCTCTGCTCTGCACGCTGATCCAGGTCGGGTTTCATATCTGCTCCACAATCTGGGTGTAAAACTGCTTGTGGTGTATGTGTTCAGAGGTGCCATAAAGTGTGGGGGGGGGGGGGGGGCAGTTAGGATGATTCCATGGGCCCCTGATCAACATAAAATGATTGGTCTGTGATGAACTGTGATGGGGGCCCAATGTGACATGCTTTCATGGCCCAAAATCTCTAACAACACCCCTGATTATCTGGATTTAAAATAAAGTGGCACGAATCGGCCACAGGTGTGTGTTACCTTTACACCCTGCTCCCCCCGGCTCCTTGTTAAGTGGGGGGAGGGTGTTCAGTCAGGTTATAAGAAAAGCATGACATTTGGGGAAAAAAAACATACCTCTAGTCGATAGAACAGAGAGGTCATGCCCTTTTTATGTATTTGAAAGCGCAGCAACTGGGCAAAATAATATCCTGATTCAAGAATAGTTTACAGCATCCTGTAACATGAATCTCACCAGCGGGGTATGGTCCTGATTCCCGATGTGCCCAGCTTACTGCCACTGGGGGCAGTTCACTGTCCCCCAGGGGTCAGGAGCTGACAGGCTGGGCTGGGTCAGATAACTAAGCCTTGGGGTCCCGATTCCTCCAAAACCAGCCACATCACACTGCAATTATTTAGCGGATCCTGGAGCAGTTAGAGGTTAAGGGCCAATGCTCAGGAGCCAAACAGCAAAAATCCCCCCGGTGACCGGTGGACTTGAACCTAGCACCTTCTGATTAGACACAGCACCTAAGGTTCAGTTAGTGTTAGGTCTTAAACCGCTGAGCCAGATGCTGCTGCAGAACACGGGCACAGCCATTAGCTCAGCACCACCCTGTGATGCTGCTCAGTCTATATTTTCACATAATGAGCCACTGCACTGGAGCAGCACTCTGCGTCCGCGTCAATTAACGCCAGGGAACATGGCACTTTAAGGTGAGATTATTACAGCATGAGAGCACTGGTCTGAGAGTGTAAACACATGGGGCAGAGACACTGCTCCCGCCTGCTAGGAAGGGGAAATTAACTGCAGGGAGCCCATTCCTGAGCCTCCCACCTTTTCCAGATAGTTCCGTAAATATTGTCGAGGAGAGGGGTTTAGAGCAGACCCTGTTCTGCTGTGCTAACAGATGTGGATCTCAAGAGCCCATTAAGGAGCTGATTCCCCGGCCCTAAATCAACTCTGTGGAAATCCACCCACGGCACCGTCAGGGCCTAATCGGTCGGAAGGCGGGGGGGGGTTTGGGGGGGGGGGGGCATGAGGCGAGTCTCTCCTCACAGTCCCCGAAATGACAGGTCCTTATTTCCTGGACGCTACTTAAATCAGTAAATCAGTAAATCAGTAAGACTTCATGACGCTGCAGAGCATCTCGGACACAGACCAGCATCATATCATGTGTGACCAAAGCCATTAAAAGATGGTCTACTAGTTTGATTATTGCAGAGAATGTAATTTACAGCAGTATAAGTGGCGATTAAAACCTGCAGTCACTCGGACACAGACAGAATCCCTTAAGCACTGCGCCCCCTTTTGGTGCCTCTGTGTGTGTAATGGAGCAGCGCCTGAGTAATTCACTTTGACCCAGAGCTTTACCACCTGCTGCGCTCAGGTCCCAGTGCTCACGAAGGAGCAGCTGCCACGATGTTTAGGGCTAAATGACAAATGCCTTCTCCACACACACACGTATACGCTGCCACTCGGGGGGGGGGGGGGTGTCAGACCCCGTGCAGCCCCTCCAACCTGCCTATCCATCACAGGCCTCTGCTGGCGGCAGCGTTATCCAAGACGTCTCCCTCCACGCTTGAAGCCGCCCACTGAATGAGGTTAAGGTCTGTGTTTCCCCCTCCTGAAGATCGCGGTGTCACGGCAGCGGGAATTAGACCGTGGTGCTCTGTCAGGGGTGAAAAACACGGGCTGCATACTTCACACGCCCGCGTGTCTTTGCAGTCTGCTTGTCTGCTGCCCATCAGTCCAGATTCCACAAAAAAATCCACCTCATATAACAGCTAATTCCTGGGGAATGTAGTCGGTATAACATATTTTTTTTCTGATTTACTTCCCCCACTCACTGCAGCAGCAGACTGAACACCAGAGGACTATATTCTGAACAGCCCCAGTGCAAAGCTTTAAACGGGAGGGGCGGGGGTTTAGACCACTGCCGCCGGCCAGTCACAGTACGTTCGCGTATTTCACAGAGTTGTAACAAAAGCAAGGGGGATTCTGGGCCGTGTAGCACCATCAAACTGATTTATGATAGGATGCTTTATTTGCCATTTGCAGATGTCCATTGGAAATGTGTTGGTTTTCATCCCATCGTACTGTCCTTTGTAACACACACACACATACAGTACACACACACACACATATGTACACACGCACACACACATTTTGGCGTACCTATCTTAATGGGGACCTTCCACTCATTTTTATGGGAAAAACCCTAATCCCCAATCACGACACCCTTAACTTTAACCATAAGTAGCCAAACAGAATACAAGATTTTTTGGAATTTTTGATTACATTTACGGACTTTTATAAAATTGAGGTTACCGAAATGGCGACCAGAAAAAATAAGGAAGTTTCATGTTTTACCACATTAAATATTTTGGTCCCCAAATATAATCTATGCAAACCCACACACACAAACACACAGTGTCAGTCATCCATCCACCTCCCCTGGGGCAATCAAACCTTGTTCAAGGGGCCAACGGCTGGGGCCCCAGGATACAAACCAGCGGCTAAAGACCCCCCCCCCATTGGACTTATATGCTGGAGGCACGGAACTGACTGTGAAGTGATACAGGCCCTGCTGTTCATGTGCTTCCTCATCCATCATCCGGCGTGAGGGCTGTGATACGCCCCCTAGCACACTGCCACGCTCGGGGACTGGCCCCTGGGACCCCCACTGCCCGCTCTCTTCCAGAATTATGTCCATGTGCTTTCAGAAGGTGCAGGCAGCCGCCTTTCATCATTTAAAGGTCCGCAATTTGGCAGCAAGTCTCGCGCTCTGCCATTATTGTTATTACTATTATTATTATTATTATTATTAGAGAGTTTTCAGCAAAGTTTCACGGCTTCCCAGCACCACTAATCAAACCCTTCTGAAAAGGTTACGTCCAAAGAGCATAAACAGGCCTACAAACATTTTTTGGCATGGCGGTCTACTGCAGTCTGTGATGGAGACAGGCCAAAGAGAATTCATTACCATTCACGTGGGCACCCCCACAGAGTAGCCTGAACCTCAACCACTGTTTCGGAAAGCATCAACCTGGCAGCTGAAAAAGTAACCACCAATAGCAATCAACAATACTGGCATGTGGCCAATAGAAAGCAGGGATGCTGCCAGGCAATGGCTGAAATAAGGCAGCTCAATTGATTGGTCAGCAGAAAATCTGGAGCACTAAAGTTTGCAATAGAGAATCACGTGCATCATTCTTCTTTTAAACAGGAAGCCACAGTAAGGCTGCATATTATGCATGCATATGACTATATTTTTTTTATTGATTTTTCATGTACTGTTTGGGGCATTCCATGATACTTATGAGAGAACAGGTGCAGGGAGGCTGTGTCCATTTGTCTGAGTGTGTTGGGGTGTTTCATTGCTTTGGTTTGTTTGTAGTTCACATGAGGCATTTTACCCAAAGAATGGTGAAAGCTGGAGCTTCTTCTGGGAGCCCATTACAATGCCAGTTTCCTGTCTCTGTATAGATACATACATCCACAGCACCTCTAAAGTGAGACAGGAAGCATATGGGTCTTTTTTATCACTGTTCCTCGCCTCAGATTCATGTCCTGCGCACAGCCATGTTCGGGAGAGCATAGAGGGGAAATGTTCACTGCAGTGTTTTTTTGTTTTTTGTTTTGTTTTCTTTTTAGCTTTCTTATAAGACAAGTTGAGCAGCGGAGGTATATTTTCAGACGCGCTGCCGTCTCTCCTTTCAGGAATTTCTTTCATTTCCTCCCCAAAGCTCGTCTTGCCGTGATGGCAGACTTCTCTGTACAGCCGTTTCTTGTTTGGTTGCCTAATTAGAGCACATTGCAGCCTTCAGCCACAGACTGATGCAAAAATAAAATTAAAAGAAATAAACTCTCTCTCTCTCTCTCTCTCTCTATATATATATATATATATATATATATATATATATATATACACACACACACACACACACACACACCACAAAATGGAGTCTACATGTGATGCATGAAGAAGGGGGAGGGGTGTGAGGTCCAGGCCCGTCCACATCCAGCCACAGCAAAATGACACCCCAAGTGACTAACATTACACCCAGCTGTTTGGGTACACTGGTTTGGTTTACTTAGCAGGCAAAGTGCTGATGTGGTGGATAGATGGATACCTCAGCATCATGGCCAGGCAGGAGGTTTGGATTGGCTAGCGGTTGGGTGGGGCATTGTGTGGCTCAGGGGGTTAGGAAGCCATGCCTATCATGATTAGGGTCAGCAGAGTAGAGTAATAGCACCATCAGACCCTTCACCCCCCCCAGTTGCTCCAGGGACTGACTGTTACTTGTATGTCATTAAAAAATGAAATAAACTATATGGACAAAAATATTGGGACACCTTGCCATTACACCTACAGGAACACCCCACTCTAAATCCATGGGCATCAATATGGAGCTGGTTCCCCCTTTCAGCTATAACAGCTGCCACTCTCCTTGGAAGGCTTTCCACAAGTCTATGGAGTGTGTCTGTTGTCAATTTTTGCCCATTCATACAGAAGAGCTTTTGTGAGGTCAGGCATTGATGTTAGATGTGAAGGCCTGGCTCACAATCTCCGCTCTAGTTCATCCCAAAGGTGTTAGATGGGGTTGAGGTTAGGGCTCTGTGCAGGTCAGTCAAGTTCTTCCACACCAAACAAATCCAACCATGTCTTTATGGACCTTGCTTTATGCACTGGGGCACAGTCATGCTGGAACATGCCTTCCCCAAACTGTTCCCACAAAATTGGAAGCATAGAACCAAAATGTCTTGTTATGCTGAAGCATTTTAAGTTCCCATCACTGGAATTAAGGGGCCCAAACCATGCCCTGAAAAATCAAACCCATACCATTATCCCTCCTCCACCAAACATTACAGTTGGCAAAATGCAGTCAGGCAGGTAACGTTCTCCTGGCACCTGCCAAACTCTCATCTCAACACTCATCCATCAGACAGCCAGTCAGAGAAGCATGATTCGTCACTCCACAGAACATGTTTCCACTCCTCCAGTGTCCAGTGACAGCGTGCTTTACACTGCTCCATCCGACACTTGGCATTGTATTTGCTGTGAGACTTGCATGCAGCTGCTCGGCCATGGAAGCTCATTCCATGAAGCTCCCGGCGCTCAGTTTTTATGCTGGTCTTAATGTCAGAGGAAGTTTGGAACTCTGCAGTTATTCAGTCAACAGACCGTTGACGACTTTTACGCACTATGCACCTCAGCACTTGGCAACCCTGCCCTGTTACTTTTAGCGGTTTGCTACTTTGTGGCTGAGTTTCTGCTCTTTCTAATTGCTTCCATTTGCAATAATAGCACTTACAGTTGACCATGGAATATCTAGCTGGAATGAGCTGTATTATTGTAAAGGTGGCATCCTATGACTGTACCAGGCTTGAATTCATTGAGCTCTTCAGATCGACCCATTCTGTCAGAAATGTTTGTAAACCTGCCTGCATGGCTGGGTGCTTGATATTATACTACTGTGGCAATGGGTTTGAATTAAACACCTGGATTCCTGAATTCAATGATTAAGAGGTATGTCCATATATAGTGTTTAAAAACGTCTGTTTTATCTAAAAAAATGTCCCAGTTATTTAAATCACTTCTGTTCTATGGCCTGCATTAGCTGTTCGTCACTGGGTTGTTGCTCGATTCCCTGTCTCCAGGAGCGCCACGATTTGGTCCCTGTGGGAAAATTAGCCACAGGTGTGAATGTACCAAGCTGTCCTTCTGTAACTTTAATCCAATTATAACCTTATGCTGTTAGCAAGCAACCTTGATGTAAAACATACAACAGCCATGTTTAAATCCAAGGCTTGCACCCTCTGGATGTTCTGTACTGTTTTAAAATGCAACTTTCTTTCGCTGTCCACCATACGTACATTTCTCCTCCTCCACTCGATGTTTCAAGCCGTTTCAGAAAACGATGTAGCCGGTGGACCGGCGGAGAGACGGATTAACACCTCATGGCCGTGGCTGGCCACTGACTCCGAGGTCACTTTCAGACTCTTTTTCTGGGTGCCCGTCCTCTCCATTCAGGCGCCCCGCCGCCCGGTCCGCCGTGCCGCTTCACCAAACGCCGCCATGCTCCATTGCCTCCATTGCAGTCCGCCAGCTCAAATGTAACCTCCAAAAAAATCAATAGGATGAAGTAAATCTGACCCGCTTTGCTGCAGTTCACTGAGGCTTCAGGACCAATACGCTGAGAATATATTACCCAGCAAAATATATCCACGCGTGAAGCTCGGCAACAAGATAGAACAAATGAGTGCTAAATCAATCATCCCCTCCACCTGCAGGTACCGGTAATTTATGGAGTTCGCACTCAAACAGAATCAGCGTTTGCCATGTTTGTTCTTTAAATACTCCCAGTGCCATTAAGCACACAGTAAAACAGACATATTTCTCCCAGTTATCCCACCTAGTACAGCGTGACCAGTTCTTCTCAGAAACACACTGGGCTCCCCGTCTTTTGCCCACGGACCGATTCATGATTCATTTACACGTGGGGACCGGACGGATGAAATATTAAAGGTGTGTTCAACAGCTGTACCTTGGGATGAGGGATGGGGGATTGGGGATATGAAATGCAATATGTTATGATCTGTTTGCTGGCCAAACTCATAAATGCATGGATCCTCCCCGTCGGGGTCCATTACTGCCAGCATGGTGGGGGGGGGGGGGGGGGGATCTGTACTCGAGAGACTCACAAGATGGCACTGCGTGTCAGCTTGGGGGGGAAGTGGAGGGGTTGGCTCAAGCTGATACCAGTGTCAAGAGAGATTGTCGCCTGTCGTGTTGCTTGAGCGAGGTACTGGCATTTTCAGGCAGTCTTTACGAAAGCAGAAAGTACAGTGACTCTACCAGGGCCTCAACAGTGATGAAAACTTCGATCGATAAAAAGTGCAGTGACTCAACAGAGATAGAAAGGCTGACTCATGGAAAGTTCAGTGACACTGGCAATGATTCAACAGAGACAAAACGGTTAAAGTACAGTGACTCTGATAGTGACTCAACAGAGACAAAAATGTGAATGATGAAAATTGCAGTGACTCTGCCAGTGAACTCAGGCAAACAAAATGATCCATAAAACATGAATCTGGCAATAATTCAACACAGACAAAAACTCTGACTCATGAAAAGTGAAGTGATTCTGGCAGAAACTTCATACCTGTCATACATATAGCTGATGATGTGACTCTATCAGTAATTAAGGGACTGCATTGAAAGTTCTTAATGATGGAGCTTGCAGTGACTCTGCTGTTGGACACTGTCATTCTAAGAACCTAACAGGCGTTGCCATAGTAACACAGCTAACTACCACACACATCACTATAGTAACACCCCACCGCTTGCTCTGAATATCTGTGACAATGTTTTTTTCTTCTATAGATGTGCTCTTCATTAGGAAAGCAGAAGCATGCTTAATATAGGCAGAACAGCACGGTGACTAATTAGCCGTAATGTGGCACTACGAACACCGGGGGCCTCCTGGACATTGTGATTCCTGATAAGCAAACAAAACTCAGACAAAAACATCCCCCTTTCAGCTGCATACCTGTTAATGGCCTGTTGGTTATTCAGCTATACAGCTCATTTCATGGCTGTTTTTTATTATGTCTGTTTTTAATCATGCAGCCACACTATTACACACACACACACACACACACACACACACACACACACACACACTCAAGTGTACCTGTATTAATATGGAGCAGTTTGATTATTACGCAGTGTGTAAATTCTCCCATGCTCCCTGTTTTGCATGCCACAGCAGCTCACTGTGGTGAGGTAATTCAGTGCGAGTTCCTCATGCGATCACTGCTGCATTTGGTGGGGCCGCGCTGTGAAGGTGCCGTGCCGTTCTGTTACGGATACAGTACGTCCATTTCCAAGGACACGGCCTCCTCTCTGGCGACAGAATAAGGAGAGCGACGTCTCTAATCCTCATAAGTGATGAAATCGACAGAGGGGTTGAAGTTACTGCAGTAGAAGTGAGCATGCCGGAAATGGGAATTCTGGTGGAATCCCAGCATTGGGATTGGGAAGCTCTTCCATGGACTCGCCCCCGCACTACCAGGCAGGACTGCAGTGGGTCAAGCCAGCAGTGCCACACAGATATCCTAGGCCCACAATAAAATTACTTCATCCAGGTACCCATTGCATGCAATCCCATCTACCTGGGCCCTCTCTTGCACCCCCCCCCCCCCCCCCCAAGGCTGTACTTGGGTAAAGTAACCAGCCTGCTCACATTTTTGCCATTAACATCAAGGTGTCACTCCTGAAGCATGTGTGGGTGACTCACAGAGAGAGAGTAGTGCCTCAGTACTATGGGCCGGAGTATGAGAACCATTCCTGTAGTGTGGCTCCGCTTAAATAAACTCGCGGGTGGTGGCGGCTTCTCTAATGAAAAGTTAAAGAGCCCTCAGATGGAGGCCTCCCCGAATGCACGGCAGGTCTGCAGAAACGCTCGGCGGCGGGTGCTCCTGTTTACACGCTGGATTTACAGAAGAGTGAAAGAGGAGGGCGGGTAAAGAGCCCAGCTGGCACGGCGCTACAGGAACGGGGCGGCTTCGTCTAAACGGCATCCTCGGAGCGCACCTTGGTGCCAAGCAAGATAGTAAACATCGCAAATCAGTGCTATGTATAATTTTCCTTATTTAGGAGGGCCAATTAACATCTGAATGTAAACGTCGGGTTCATTTTTGCTTTAGCGAGAAAAATCTTGAGCCAATACGGTAGAAAAATTGAGGAAAAAGACATGTCAAAGAGCGTACTTAAAGCCAGGGGAGAGAGAGGCCACTGAGGCAGTGTCACAGGCTGAGATGAATGGCTCGCTGTACAGGATGCTGACTGACGTACTGTGGTGCTCAGAAGGAATAAAGCAGAAAGGTGAGGACAGCGGCACTGAGCAGTAAATCGCAGCAGATGGCACGATCTCGTCGCATGCCGACGATTCAACTCCATTAGCATGCAGATCTGGGGTATGTGATTCGGCGCATTTCCTGATGCATTTGGACTGTCAGCCAGGTGGGCTGCAATGTCGTTATGCCTATTATCTAAAACAGAATTCACAGACAGGATTAAAAGAGAAAAGGCATCTCTGATGTATGGTAGCTGCACATGGTCGCTTCGGGCGGCAGTGTAGTAATTGGTGTGGAAAACAGAGAATCCCTCAAGTTCAGGTTTTCATTTAAAAGCCAGCAACTTTCACATAACAATAAATAATAAAGCAACCGAAGAGAGAGTCAATGTGTTCTCTCCTCCGGGTTTTCTGATTTCCACTCGCAAAAACAAGCAGTTTAGGTGAACTGCTGGGTCTGAATTGCCTTCTGTGTGTGTGTGTGTGTTTGCACTGTGATAGACAGACATGCCATCCAGGGCCTAGTGTGCTTTGTTTCCTGGGATAGGCTCCAGACACCCTTCTGACCCCCTTCTGACCCCCCCTACGGAAGTTGCAAGGATGGATGGATGGAAAGGATACGAGTCCCTAAAACAATCCACCGTCTCAGTTAACAGGGCTTGGCAACACTGACCCTCCCAATGGTTATGACTGGCTGTTCCTCCTCAATACACTTAGGTCTTCTCAATAATACAGGGGAGGGGAAAAAAAAAGACTCTGCAAGTTCCAGACTCTGCACCTTTTAAGCTAAGCTGTCTTGCAATTGGTGCATTCTCAGCATAAATTAACAGAAATCCAAGGTGGATGCTTATCAATAAAAACCTGAGGCGGGCAAGGCTCTCACTCTAATCCTCTCTTGAAACTTTCAGTTTCACAAGATGGAAATGATGCAAAGTGCAGTGAGTCTGGCAGAAACCCCTTCCTGCTAACAGATAACCACTGCAGATTATCCAGCATAATCCCCCCCTGGAAAGCAGAGGGCACAGGATGCCAGTCTGTCCCAGTATACCCACGACGGGCACCAATACATATGAATCACATGTGGGAGGAGACACAGAAACATATGAAGGATGTGCTGACATGAGAAGAATGAAACGCGCAGTATGGCGGGTGTGTGTCTGCAATGCCCCCCCAAGCAGAAATGAATGCTTTATCTGTGTTTGGCTTGTATACCGTATCACTGGGTAATAACCATCACACTGTATGTATGATTACGCCGCGGTAACACTTTTCCAGTTGATGGACCGGGATGCACCGGAGCAGCGGGTCCATGGTAGTGGAATTTACTCAGTCGGTGGGAAATCGGTACCCATATCCAGAAGGTTGTGGGTTCGATTCCCGTAGCTAGTAGTGTAATCCTACTTCAGCAAGAGAAGCCCTTGAGCAAGGCCCTTAAATCTAATTGCTCCGATCCACACTCGCTTCAGACAGTAATATCCACTGAATTAATGCATTTTTTTTTATTTTTTTTATTGTGGTTTCACTACATTTACCATGGACCCCCTGCCAAAGTCTTTGGGCGGCCTCCCCCTACACCACAGCACTCCTGAAGTACGTAAGCAGCAGGCATCTACCCGCCGGTGTCCTGAGTGCTCCACCATACAGCTTTAAGCTCCCACATCGGTTTTCAAATCAGTTGCGGGATTAAATGAATAAGTATCTATCAATAAATAAACACACATGAATTACTAAGCACATAAATAAATGGATGATTGATTGAATGAATATAGGACAGTCAGGGAACACGTGACTCCTGTGAAATGGCTCTTTAATGACGGCTCAAGGGCTGTCTCATCCCCGTCGCATAAATTTCAGAATTCCTACTTTGCTCCTGATGTATTGGTTTCCAGAGAGGAGCAGGGCTGCTTATTTCAAACGCACACACTCACAAGTCGGTTTTAGATTGCCCCAACTCTGCAAACAACAAACGAAAGAATGGACAAAATGGGCTTCAAGCTTAATCTGGAGATATGCGAAGGATCAAATCCCTCTGTCTCTCAAACACAAACTCACACATACTGTAAACATACAAAAATGTGCAGTACAAAGGGGGCTTCACAGGTCTTTTAAAGTTTTTCAGTGGTACCATCCTCTATAAAACTACACAGTGCCTCATCTCTGTTCTTCTCGACAATGTGACTGTGATTTTTCATACTTTTTTTAACTTTTTTTTGGATTGTGTCTGAAAGTTTAGAAAAGTACAACAGCTTTTCCCTAACCCAATCCCTTCCCTCATGGGGATGGGGTATGGCTGTTGTACCTGTAATTAGTTTCCTGGGTGTCACTCTCAGCTGGTGCTGGGTGGGATAGACGTGCACGTGTAAATGAACAAGCTTCCCAGCACAACCACCTCACACTCCGAGTGTCCATGCACTAAAACCAAAACACCTCTTTAATTACGATTTATGGATTTATGAGCCAGTCAGAGGAACAAAACCATTAACAGGTAGTCTCTCTCACACACAAAAAAAACTTCATTTAGTATATAAATTTAAAAACAGAGGGAGCTTGGAAAGAGAACTTTTACTGCATTGATAATTGCTCTCGGAAAAACAAGCAATCTCTTTCAGAGGATGAGGATGATGCATCCTGCTCATGCTGCCCAGGCGCCCGGGGCTCTTGCAGGAGGCGGAGCTTCAGAGTCCTGTCCTTCACCTCTTTTATCTTCTTCCTCATCACCTATGACTTGTTTAGCATTTTCAGAAGAGACACTAAATGACCCATGAATCCGCAAAATTGCCAGTTTTCCAGGTCACAGTGCCACAGCTTCTTATCACACCTGCCCCCCCTGTGTAAATCCAACCTCTGTAATTCAGTCTGTTCGCAGCTCACAATCCTAACAACCATACGTGGTCCTTGCTTATTCTCTGCCTCCCACACTGAGCCAGGTCCTTCCTGAAAAACACTTCCGGAAATACTTTCACTGGTTTGTTGGCCACATCCAGAGAGGACCCAGAGAGACAGAGATGAATCTCATTGATCATTCATATTTTGTAACCATGGGCTTGATCGCATGACGCTATAAACATATTTGACTGAATATGAAGTTTCTGTGAAGGACTTTGGCAAGTTTCTGTACTTGGTTCCCCGCAAAGTGCATTCTCACAGCTCTGCCGTGTTTTTAAGTCCTACCAACACAGCTCTACCGGCCTGGATGTCCATGTTGCATTAAGCAGGCGACTCTGATGTGGGCCGGACGCCACATGACCGTGCTGCATAGCGACAGCGTCAGGCTCTACAGCGAGAGGAGCCCCTAATAGCTCTATCTGGTTGTTACTCTGGTAATACTGGGATTTTGTCCTACTCCCTCACGATTCACTGTGAAAGCGCAATGCACTTAAATCCCATAAATCATAAATCAGGATCACCTTTCAGGCTAACATGAACTCCACGAGAGACAAAGTGGCCTGGCAACTTCTACACTAAGCCGGTTATAGTCGGCCAGCCACGAGCGAACACAGAGCAGCACCATGTCGGGTAATAAACACAAATGAACGAACCAGTCAGATCATGCCATTCGCTCATTTAAAGCACTTTCAGCTGATCAAACGCGAGGGATTTTCTTATTAACGTTATTCCCGGATTTTTGTATCAATGCCTGGAAGAAATAAAATGGTCTTTCTGAGGATCCTTCACTTATTAATATGTTCATATTTTTGGCTGAAATCTCTAACCAGCTACCAGTAATTAAAAACGCCTTTTTATCTGAATGTCATTAGAATTTTATAATAATTTTCTTTGAATTGTATTCAGATCATGCCTTCCAGGAGTGCGGCGCTATGTGTGGATGTTAGAAGTAGGAATGTTAGCGTGAAATGTGACTTGGCCACACCCCCTCATTTGCATAGTAGAATGCTATGGCTGCTTCTAACTAGCAAGTACTGAACCAATAAGGCGTTTATCAGCCTTTATGTGGCTGTCAGGACCCTCGTTTGGAGGGGAAGGCGACATGGCTGTCTAAACGCAGCCATACTGTAAATGTTGACACTGCCCAGGGAGCTTTGATAATGAGAGAGGCAGCTGAAACAACGGCTTGAAAACTTAGTCTCCGCTATCGGAGGCTCTCTCCTTCACCGAGCACGGTTCAATCGGCACCCCCCGTCCAGAGGAACAGCCCTGCTGGGCATACACTAGTGGCCAAAATTGTGGAAACACCTCGCATATTTGACATTACGCTTTCAAAATTAATACACCAGCGGTGATGTTTATAAACAGTCAAAGACAACTATCATACAATGGATGATTAAATAAGTAACTGGAGCAACAGTTGAACAAAGTCCTACAATATTGAAAAATTGCAAGTACCGTGTGTTTTGGGGGAACGGAGGGTTGGAGGCTGAGTTGGAGTGTTCAAACCAGACCTATGACCTTCGATCATGTGCTGTGTCAACCCCCCCCCCGCACTCCAAAAAGAGAAGAGAGGAAACAAGAGAAGTGATGCGGGGGGGGGGGGGGGGGGGTTTGCAAACACAGGTCAGCCCCGTCCTCATACTGTACAAACAGGCAGTGGTGAGTGTGTGACCAAGTAATAAATAAACTAACAGTATAAAGCATATGTTGAGTGTCCCTGGCCCCACTACACCCCCGTGACGCGCCGTCTGTGCCTGTCAGCTCATCTCAGACATCAGTCACCACCGGTCCATCCACTCTGAAGGCTGCTGCTGGCCCTCAGGACACCGGCACTGTACGATCTCCCCGCCCGGCCCCGACTCTGCAGAGCACGGCCTCGCAGTTTGGCTTTGGGGGACACAGTCAGACAAGCAGCGTGACGCGGGCGTTTCATAGCACTCCAGCTACAAACCTGAAAATAAACAAAGTGTAGAGACGCTAATCGGGGCCTCGAATGGAGTTCCGCCCTCGAGGAACGGCATCGAATCGCCCGTCTGTCACCGAAATTACTCCCTCTTCATTGTTTTTCACTTAAACACTATATTTTGCCTTTGGTGCTCAGCACAGTCATTATAGAGAAAAATAAAAATAAAAGCAGTCTGAGACAGAATCAGAAACCGTCCAGCAGCTGCCTATCACACACATTTCAATGGAGATAAACAGAAAAAAGCCACTCTTTCTTTAATAGTAATTACTCACAATGCATGGGAGAGGCAGACTGGCAGATTTAGAAAAAGGAGTAGACTTTGCATTTGTACAGTAATGTCTATTATGCTAAATAGCTAGTAATCCACAGACTCAACCATGACTAATACAGTTCAGAAGTAAACCCACGTTCAGAGCCCGAGGCAGAGCGGAGCTCTGTGGAGTAGCCAGTGCTGACATGCCAACGTTTCAATCAATCCGTCTGATACACTCCATCTTACACACAGGCACCGCATGGCAGAGCAGTGCAGTCAGCTGCAGAAAGCGGAAATGGATGTTAAAAAATTAAACTGTTCCTGTGCTGCTCCAGAGGGATTCAAACAGGACTTGGGGGTAAGGGTGGGAGGGGGGACCATTATTACGGGAAGTTCATAGAACAAAACATACCAGGACAAAGGAAGGGTGGGGCAAATGATGGCTACCCCAGGGCAAAGGAAAGTCGGGTGACAATGACATTCATTCACTTCCCTGTGCCTTTTTAACAACTGCATAAATTTGGGTTCTGTTGCTTTCCACTTGGGACCCTGAACCCCGCCCCCACCCAGCCCCCCATCCCATATCCAGGTGTAGCCTTTTCCACAATCCCTGTGTGATTCTGCAAAATCACAGCAAACAGATCAGCGTGACACAGGACTTCAAGTATGTGGTGGGGATTTTGCAAAAAGCTCTATACCAGTAGCTGAGAGACCCAAACGTGCCAGCAAATCTCTGTGGCATAAAATCCTGTGGTATAAAATCCTGTTTTACACTATTCACCAATCCTAAAAGATCATAGGCTAATGGCCATTATCCAGTGAAATTTACTACAGTACCTACAGCACAGGTGTCAGACTCCAGTCCTGGGGGGCCGGAGGCCTGCACATTTTTGGGTTTCCCCTCCTTTAACACACCTGATTCAACTTCTTCTGCTAATTACCACATAGCTGTTGAGCTGAATCATTTGTGGTGGAACAGGGAAAGAACTAAGCTACACAGGGCTCCGGCCCCCCAGGACTGCAGTTTGACACCCCTGACCTACAGGTTAGTAATAGGTAAGCCCCTGGATTGGCCTGTGATATCTGTACCCGTCTCTGTTTCTCTCATATGTTTCTCAGTTCTATGCATCTTACATCCTGATCTAAATTTAACAAAAACATAAGTAAACAAATGGAACACAAGTCCCACACGAGTCCTTTTAAATGTTAAAAAAACAAGATCATCAGCTGTTACTAGATAAAGTGCTGCATAATTCTAAACTTGAAATTAATCAATATAAAGGTGATCCACAGTACACTTTAGTATTCTAGACAAAGCAATAATACCCCAACCTCATAAACGCACAGTACACTTTACCATACAGAGTAATAATACTGCAACCTCATAAATGCACAGTACACTTTACTGTACAGAGCAATAATATCCCAACCTCATAAATGCACAGTACACTTTACCATACAGAGTAATAATACTGCAACCTCATAAACGCACAGTACACTTTACTGTACAGAGCAATAATATCCCAACCTCATAAATGCACAGTACACTTTACTGTACAGAGCAATAATATCCCAACCTCATAAATGCACAGTAGAGTGAGTATTGTTTAAGTGGGACAAAGGGTGAACTGGAACACTTCTGTGTTTGATACTCTATATCTTTATGCCTCTATGGTCTATTAACTTATGTTCAGTTCTTGAACTTTTAATAATAATTTTATGTTTTATTATTTTAAAGTGAGAAAGTAAAATTTCAAAAAAATTTCCCAGTTTACCAATATACACCCTGCACTTTACTAAATGAACAGTACACTTTACTCGACAGAGTGTGAGTACTCCAACCTCATAAATGTAAACTTTACTGGACGGAACAATTCTGCACATTGCACTTTATTCTCACATATTTCCAATTTCAGCTATTTAATTTATTTTTTACATATGTCTTTCCTAAATGTATATATGAAATAATTTAGCCGTATTTTCTGTTTAGGCCATATTGTCTGTTTGTTTCTTATTTATCCCAATAATACACACCTCTGCAGTGCTTAGTTACATGTTTACTTTGATGTACTGCGAGTACCGTTGTTTTGTTTTGTGCTGTCTAATCCTGTTATATGTTACATGTTACTGACTGGATGCTGTGAGTAAGAATTCCTATGTACTGATGTGCAAAAGGCAAACAAAAGATCTTGAATCTTGATGTAAGAGACTAATTTATCAGCAGTCACACTCTCCTGCAAACAAACGCGAAGCCTTCTGCAGCATGATGTAACTATCTGGTGGCTGCACAGTTCGCTTCACTCAGAGAACAGCAGGTATATTTTCAAACTTTTCAGCAGATATCAAGGCAGGATTTTTAAAAAGCAACTTTAAAACAAGAAAGTGTCAGAACTGCTATCATTGTCTGTCTAGAATGACATACATTTTGGAATTTTTATTTTTTTTTTTATTATTATTTTTTTTTTTAGAGAGGGAGAGAAAAGTTCAAATAAGGATTAGGTACAACACCAAGGTCTTTTACAAAAGTCTCGATGTAGAAGGTTCCCTTCTGTATTAACAGCAAGCCCGGTGTCACATCTCAAAGGGTTTTAGGACCCAGGCCCAGAATTTTATCAGTACCCATTAATGAGGAATTTGATAACATCCTCCGTTTTAATTTCTAAAGACGTGGTTCTAATCTAAATGCCTCTATACATCTAAAAAAAGGTCTGCAAGATAATCGGGTGATTTTATAAGACCTGGCTTCTTCTGTGGCATTAGCGGTTCTGGTTGTGCTGAGGTCAAAGAGAAAAGTGCCAAGACCTGATCAGTATCGCAGAGAGCGCCGCCCTGGTGATGCACGGAGATCTGATGCCTCGCTGAGATCTTTCATGCATATTATTGCAGTTGCTGAAGGAGATAATCTCATGATATTTCCTCTGCTTTGTTTGTAAAGAAACGAGGGTAAGTGATGGATTAATAGGCCCTGAAGCTGTTTGCATCTCGGTCTACATCTGATACCTGTGGGTAGTATCCAAATGAGAGATTAAACCTGGCATCAAGACTTTATTAAAATTCTATAATTTTCATCTTAATAATTCTTAAAATACATTTTTGGCTTCTTTACCAGGTGTTGATTGAAAATGTGTTAGGAGGATGTATTTTGTAGATTGCAGTAATAGGGCCAACTTAAAAAAAAGAATTAAAAAGCAACAGTGTTAATTAACCATGTAAATGTACAAGTTTACTAAGAAGCAAACAAACTCTGCTGGTTGTTTACCTGCAGTAAAAGACTGCATGACTCACAGAGGTGCATGACATGTCTCTCGTTTATTATTATTATTATTATTATTATTATTATTATAAATAATAATAATAATAATAATATTGTTAGTATTATTATTGAATAATGATCTGTATTGAATCAGGGCCTTATTGCAGCCTGTCCCATACAATGACATTATGAAAGCAGAGCATGATATAAGCTAAATGTCATTTGTCACCTTCCTCGATGACGGCGACCTTTAACGACAGAAAAAATCCGAGAGAGGGGAGAAGAGAGGAAATAATGGATTCCTGAGCGTCTAAAAACACGAATAAAATATAAACACACTCTTTGCCTCCATCATTAACCAAAGGGCGCCAGACCAAGCATTTTCCCAAAAAAGCGAATCGCGGCTTGCGCTGGACGTGAAGCACAGCGCTATTACACCCAACGACTGGCCTGAAATACAAAATAACAAATCAAGAGCAGGACCTTGACCCGCAGAGCAACGGCAAAATAAAGGAGTTAATGGAAATGTACCGAGCGGTAGAATGAATAAAATAGGAAAAGACGGCATAGCAGGAGTGACGCAGCACTGCTTGAATGCGATACCCGGCAAACTCAGCAGCCGTCTCGGCGACTGGGCCTTTATCGATCCCGGCGGCACACTGAACCTTCGTTAGCTATTAGGCAGGTGTGTAAATGGACGGTCATGCCGAGCAACACGGCAAGGAGGCAACAATATGCCCCCCCACCCCTCCAGGGGGTCTGTGCTTTGGTTTTATTGCCGTCTGCCTTCGACAGGCCCGTCTATTCCAAATAAATTGCCTTTCACGGTCTTGGGGCCCTATATCCGGATTGTTCTCAGCAATAACGGGACCTAGCAAAACAGGAAGTGGTAGTCCTTTATTATGAACGCAGAAACATTCACTGGAATACAAAAAGGGGAGGGGGGGTGTTTACAAATCTGGTCGCTCTCACAGTTTCGCCAACCTGCCCGGCAGTGAGCTGTTAGCTGTTTCACTCGTCGGGGAAGATAAGTGGTGTTTGTCACTCATAATGCCTCCAATCAGCTTGTGTAATGTCCCTCTGTAGGAGAACATCAGCCATGCAGAAAGATACAGAACGAGGACACACATAATTAAAACGCTATGGGACGAACGCCCTCGCTTTCCTCCATGGCCGCAGTTCGGAACACTGGGATCTCCATCTATCGCCTGTCACCTCGGAGATGGATTATGGCCTTAGACAAACAGAAACACACGCTTAAGGGTTAGCCGCCCTTGAATTTGGAAGATTTACCGGGTAAACCAGGCGTTCCACAGAACAAGCAGGCTATGCTTTAGCATGCTGCATGAACTGTGTGTCACTATGGATAAAATCATCAACCTAAAAGATATATCTGGTGCTGATGAACACAAGGCCAGTAGGGACTGAGCACAGGCTGTTTTTGAAAGATAATATTGACAGGTCAGCTGACAGACAGACTTGGAGAATGCAATACTGTTACTCCTGCTAACATTCTCATACATGTTTTTAGGTGGAGATTCTTGATGATTTATGATAGTACAAAATAGATGACTCTTCTGCACTACACACAGCACACATTAAAAAAACAGGCACCTGCTCTGTTTATAGGCAACACCAGATCCTGGTGATTAGTTGCTGTACTGTTAAAAGAAAAAGAAAAAAAAAAGCTTTGCGTAAAAGTCCAAGCACACATGCCAATAGCAAGTTCGTCAGTTTAGACACCGGCTGGTATGAGTGCATGAGGGTGAGGAGAACTTGACAGGAAAAGATGTCATGTCAAGGTCAGTGGACTCTGCCCAACAGTGATGATCAGGCGTGAAAAATGCACTGCATCAGGCTTCTTCTTCCAGGCACTGAAGTGACACCTGGAGCAGGCGGAGTTTCCAGCAATGGGCCGACTCTCCCTCTCCTCTCCAATGGATTAGGTGTCATTTTATTTCTCATTCTTAAAAGGGGATTTAACTGCTGTGTTCCGACTGAGCTGTTAAAATAAAGTGGAAAATTAAAAAATCCAAATACCTTTTTCTTCTAAAAAGGTTATATATTCAAACTTTAAAACTGCCAGAACAAAAGCTGACAGTAAATTAGATCTGTGTTTGCCAGATTTGATGGACAACATCTGGATGACGTGAGACAGGAGGATGGACCTTGTTAGGGAGAGAGGTTTGCCAATCCGGGAAGGCTTTCGGAAAAGGGCACCCAGCAGGGAACTGAGGTCTGCCGCTGTGAGACAAAAAATTTAAATGTGTTTGAAATTATCACTCATTGTGCCAGTGATTGGAAGGTTGCCGGTTCAAATCCCAGAGTTAGCAGAATGATGTCACCATTAGGACCTTGAACAAGGTCCCTAACCTCATCGCTCCAGGGACTGGGTGACCTGCTTTCTCAATAGTATGTCACTTTGGACAAAAGTGTCCTGCTAAATAGACTTAATGTGTTGCTGAACGAAGGGGCTTGTTTCGTGACTTTGTCCCTCCCCAGGATCCTCCAATTTCCCGCGGACATTTCATGCTCTCTGCCTCATGCACTTCAGCACCTCTCCCAGTACAGACTGGGAACACTGGTGGTAATACGGCCTATCGTTCAAGACTCTCTGCACCTTCAGACATAAAATGTTTAAGAAAGACATTGACAGTAGACACAGGGCTTTTTAACGTCTCTGTTTACCAGTGAAGAAATGTCTATTTATCTGTTAACCGAAGGCAGATATGAAGAGTGGGTAGTGAAAAGGCATCATAAAGGGGAGTAAAAAGCACCCACCCAAGCTGAAACGATGAATAATTGAGATAGCAAAATGTCCTGCATCTTCGTTTCTATTCATTGCCTTCAATTTATTTGCTAGAAGCTTTACCTAGACCTGACAAGTGCGGCATCGGGGAGCTCAGAGCATGCGGGTCTAGGTTTCCTCACGCGACTGAGCCTGCATGTGCCCTGTGGAAATCCCGCTGCTCTGCTCCCCATCACCATAGCTACAGCCTTTCATCTCGGCTGTAACCTAGAGGGACGTCCTGGCTGTCCTGCCCGCCTTCTGCAGCGTTTCCGGAAGGCATCCCCCATATATGTGGTCATGTGATCAATGAGAAAAGTAGATTCATCCAACGAAACATATGTGGGTTGTTTATTGTATTCTGTGCATTTATTAATTTATCAGGTGAAGTGTCGCCCCAAGGTAGGGGGGGGGGGGGGGCATCATAAGCTGCCCCAGCCTGTGTGAAGGGTGTGTTTGTGGGGGTTGAATGTTTTGCTGTGCACTCTGAGTACATCAGTCTTACTAGAACAGCGTCCAGCTACACATTTCTGCTTCCTTGGCCTCTACAGCTAATAGATTTTTATTCTTTAAATTATTTATCGCACGCCTGCAAACGAAGACGATCAATTTCATAATCCGTGTCATGACGAAATATATTGGAATCGATTTTGTTTTGTGAGTCCAGCCGTCTGTGGGAGGGCAGAAGAATGTAGAGATCTGTCGCTCAATACGTCACTCTGGAGCCAGTCGGTCGGGAGGAATAAAACGCTGACTGTCCGCTTTTGTGTGAAGCGGAGTCAGGAACGGCACCGTATTATGGGATAGTGCGTCTGTGTCCCACGGTGTTTACCACCACCCAAACCACGCATCTGCCCTTATTCCCCAACTGTCCCAGGGGCTGCCTCACCTGCTTCATCAAATGGACATCGCTTTGGATAAAAGGATCTGAAAAATGTATTAATGTAAATGGTCTACTTGACTTCTAGATCCTCCATCAAAGGAGCTGCTGTTCACCCATCGAAAAGACGTCAACATACAGCCTGATCCACAAAGGAAGCTGTGAAGTATGATGATCTCTCTGCGCAGCTCTGAGAAGGTGATGATGGATTTGACATTAACTGGAGCACTTTGTACACAGCTCTGTTCACGGTGACAGTAAAACTCACCCCCCCCAGGAAACTCCCCGACAAACTTCGGGACAAATTGACAGATTTCCTTAAAGAAGACCATCTTAAGGTCCTTTCATTACTGGGGGGTGTGGGTGGGAGACTTCTACCTTTTGTCAACAGGCACATGCTCTTGTTAAAGCCTGTGAAGAAGAAGTAATGATTCGCAGATCGCCGTTAATGAATCGCCCCCACAAGTCAGTGAGGGTGTCTCTCTGGAATGATCACCATCCGATCCTCTCCCAGAGGGACACAGGCCGTGCTAATAACCTAAAGATATGGAGGGAGACATGCAATGGTGTGAGCGTGTTTTCCGCCGGTACAGCGAACCCCCGCTTGATTTCCCGGCCCCGTCAACACCTCGCTGCTCAGTCTGGTCTCTGCCTGCCAGCATAATTCCTCAGTCGTAATGAGTTTGTGGGTCATTCTCCATTTAGCATCTGGCTATTTCATTGACTTCTTATTTTACTGATGCAGTGGAGGGGGGACTCCTAGAAAAACAGGAAAGGTACAAACAGGATACAGAGAACCCAGAGGGTCTTCATAACTCCTTAACACCCTGATTTATGGACACCGGGGTTCCGGGAGTGGGGTGTACTTTCTCATGTCTAAGGCGAACGCCTCAATGCCCTTCACCAGGCTCCTTCCAGCTGACGTTCTTGTTCCAAATCTGTCTCTCACGGCCAACAAGAGAAACGATGGATTAGTGAGAGCAGGCTGTGGGACGGGCAGCTGGGTGCTGAGCCGTCAGAATCAGCCAGAGCTGTGAAGGAGTGTCAGGTGCCGTAAGGTGACGACTGTGCGATAAAAGTATGTAATCACCTGTGCGGAGCGAGCAGCCACGGCCCCCTCCGGCGGGGGCCTTTAAATAGACGCCGTTGCTGCCGTGCTGTGACAAGTGCACTATGCCCTTCGGTTTCCAAGGTGCCCCCATCGCCGGTCGTCTCCTTCGAGTCCCGTTTCATATTTCTGCCTCGTCAGTGGGGGAGGGTCTCAGCCTTTTGTGTTTTTCCATCATGCATGCATTATGCGCTTAAGGCCTGTTCTTAAAGGCCTCCGTCAAGCATGTCATGGGCGCTATAAAGCCGTCTGAGATGCTTGTTGTAGTTGGTGATGACTCGCCCCATGTACAATCCTAATGCTGAATGGTATCATCTCATTAGGCCGCGTTCCAAAGCAATCAATGCCAATTAGTGGCTAACGCCCCACCCCCCCAGCACAAGGGAGCGGAGTTCTCAGTGGGTGGAGGGGGCGTCACCTGCCTGCTACACTAACTGATTAGCTGGATGCCAGTACCCCCCCTCCCACCCCCTCGAGACTTGAATGCTCTGTTGCCTCCAGTCGGACAGGGTCAAATTTGTGTTTGTGATTCTGCCACTGACTTCGTTAGACAGGGAGGAAGTCATTGAACTTCCTGAGCCAGAAATGCATTGTGGGGGCGCACACCTTTCATTGAATGCACATCTTCTCACTCAGTTTCGAGTTTTCAGTTCTTCCCCGGTCTGCCGGAGGGTTACATCACACCCAGGGTTCATGACATTTACGCCCAGCACCAGAAGCCATTTATGAGGAAACACACCGCACTCACACAGTACAGCGGAAATGGACGGACTGCGTGCCCTGATCCCCAACCCCGGGGGAGATAAAAGACTGTTTTTCTATGTCCCTGTGAAGCTGTTCCTTAGGTGCGAGTCTCCTGCTGATTTCAGGAAATTAGTCTAGAAGAGAGTTTGTACACATGCTGGAAAAATATAAAGCATCTGTGGCTTATTTATGCCGGTTAATTTACAAAAGGTTGATAGTGTTAAGCATTATTAGATACTGTAAGAGAATTAAAGAGGCTGATTAATTACGGGCTCTTCGCGAGGTTATGAGGACCTTTGATGGGGTACACTTCACTGTGCTCTCTGTCAGTAGCTCAGTAGCATTTTTACTCTGCTGAATCCCCCTCAGCGGGCTCTCAGTACTATCCGTCGCTTTCTACATTATGCCGAATTAACGCGCCTCCTTGTTTCCTCGGTCGTGTGCCAAATGGGGCTGGTCGTATGGGTGCGGATGTGTGCGACGCCCCCGGGGCAGACAACGAGGGAGCAAGTGAGTGATGATGCGACAGGCTGAGGGCTAATCCCATTGGACGAGGGACACGGTCGAACGGACCCCTCACTGGGAGTAATGAAATGCCATTGGTCACAAACGGCTGCAAATGTGCCAATATTGAATTTTGTAGCTTCGGGGGCACAGGGGGCATCTGTCTTAATCAGCTTTGCTTTCTTTCTGAAAGGGGCGCATTTTTTATCCTGCCGAGGCTGAGTGGAAATGTGGCGGGAATGCCGAAGTGACGAGGGGGGGTCGCCAGGGACGGATTTATGGAAATGTAGGCATTCGATAGGATGACATACGGCAGCCGAGCAGAGCTGCCATCGTGAGGACGTGCACTCTCCATCCCCCCCCCCCCCCAGGACCTCCCAGAGAGACCTCTCCCATGCTGAGTCTAAATCAAGTAGCCAAGCACAGGTTTGAATTCTATGAAAAATTGCATGAAGCATTTTGTAGAAGAGAAGCCATTTATAGAGGTACATTACTCTCCTTTTTAAAACACACATGCAGAGGTGCAAGTGAAGCTAGGGGATTTGAACTAGCAACCTTCTGATCACAGGCACAGAAGTCGAAACCACTGAGCCACACAGCACCCCCTACTTTTAAACTTTCTTTCTGCACTCCTTTAAAAAATTAAATAAATAACTAAATGATGTCAGAATGATTCATACATGAAAAACCATACTGTCGCCGCAAAGAGTGGATCAGTAAACCTCTAGAGAGATCTATTTGAGGGAGCACAGGCAGACTCTGCCAGCTAATCTGGGAGTTTAGGGAGAAAGACTCAGGGCAGTGGGCATGTGATCCGAACTCCGCTGACGCCTTGTCAGTTCTGGAGCACAAAGACGATAGTCTGGATGCGTGCGACGGCATTACTCAGAGGAGGAGCGACTCCCCGTCGTTTAAAGCAGTGTTTCTCAACCCGGACCTCGGGGACCCCCCCAGACAGTCCACGTATTTGGTCTCTCCCAGATAATCGATAACACAGAATTCCTGCTTCAGGTGTGTCGGGAGCTGGGAGCGAGCAAAAACATGGACTGTCCAGGGGTCCCCGAGGACCGTGTTGAGAAAAAACGCTTTAAAGGAATCTCCTGACAGCGCTGTTGCAGATGCAGAAGCGTTGGCCCTACAGCCATTCCTCAATTAGGCTGAGTAAAGTTTGGACAACTGGATCCGCCTCACAGAACTCCGCCATCTTCCTGCGCTGTGTTCCGAAGAAAAAGCCTCGCGCCACGCCAAACTGGCACTAATGCATTTTTAAACAATGCTAATCGCTGACCTTATAACCCGCTCCCCTTGTCGACTCGGCACAGACTCACAGCACCCCAGCAAGTGGCAAAGCTCAGGGTGCAACATGCACCTGGTGTTGCTCTTTTAGTGGCACGCGACCTGTCCGCCCTCCGGCGACTTCTATCAATCCCATCAGGTCCACCCAGCCCCAATAGTGAGGCGTTTGTCACGTAAGACCAGAGAGTGACATTCTCGTGATTGCTTTACCCCGAAATCCTCAAATAACACTGTGATCCTTGTCCTTGGCCCCAGTGTCCTTCCAATCCGACCGCATTTGAGTAACCAGGTTAAAAAATGACTCTCCCCTCGGATTTGATATATTTTCTGTGCGCTGCGGCCGGCTCCTTCGATCTCGGCTGCATTGCCGTGCTCATCTATCTTCGTGTCGCAGCGGATGGCTCTGTTTCTGCCTTTGAGTCTCTTTCCCGTGGCCACCTCAGGCACTCAAGCCCACTACCTGCAGAAGGGGTCCTATCCACCTGGTGTCCACAGCTTATGTGAAGGGGCAGGCCGCAAATGCCACTAGAAAGAAGCTCGAATTTAAACAGCTACATCTTTACCCGAGAGTGCACTGGTTTCCCGTCCTCTCATCTCCTCTACCTCCATGGGTGTTACAGAGCATTACTGGCTGCTCCAAGGCTTCATGATGCAGGAACACACACACCACGGGATGTTTAAAGTAAGTAGTAAAAACCAGGCCAAAGTATCCTTCATACAGTCCACCTTGTAATATTCAGGCAATAGCATTGAATTAATTTGATTTGCTATCAGGCATTTATGTGGACACCAATGAATGGTATTATTTTGTTGCTGGGGGTCCTAAAACGCAAACATAAAAAACGCAGACTCAGTGTGTGTGTTGGCACTTGTTTTTTATTAAAATTAGCAAACAAGTGAGTAAATAAGGCACACCTCCTCTTTGCTTTCCGTTGCTGTGCACCATCCCAGCCCTCTGTGCCATCCTTTTCCTGTTCCTGGTCTCTCTTGTCCATTTTGCAGCAAGGTAAGCCTTGTACAAAACCATGTGCCCTCTGCACGGCAATGCAGCTGAGATACTTTGTGTCCCAAAGAGGATGATTGCGAGGTCAGTGCTGATTCTGGGTCATGTTTGTCTGCTGCTTTGCACGTGGTACAGCAGGATGGAGCTTTCAGGCTGAGGATGATTCCCAATAACATAGCAAAAAACAGCGTTAGCAACTTACATAGTTGGAGCCATGCAACTGAAAGGTTCCAACTATGTAAGCTGCTAACAGGAGCCGATTAGGGGAGGGGCAGATTCCCAGCTCTGTGTGCTAATCTCCCCATATCCATTCAAAAAGAATGAGAAGACATGCAGAGGAGACAGACCTTATCGGACATAATCTACAGAGCGCAGCCCGCAAGCGCGATTAAGCATCAGACGCGGCCGGGCAGGCAGGAAGAGATAACAGCAGACATCACCTCTCCGGTAAATCTTCATCGTTGGGGGGTGATGCGAAGATGACTGGCACATTAGCGGACGAAGCAGTACACAGTCATCGTGGTGACCTGCTGTGCACATTAAGACTTGAATTTATAGAGGGGAGACTCTCGTTGTGACCTGCTTTCAACATCGAGTTGCCTGCCCTTCAGCCTGTATGTTTAGTGACATTAAACCTGTAAACTGCATTTTAATGTCACATGTGTTTATGCACGATACCATGCAATGGAGGGAGAGGTGCAGGATAGATACTGTAGCTAAAATGTCTGGTGATGACTCATGTGAACAAACACTCCAGAGCTCTGTGATTCATTTTATTTCTATTTTATTGATACAGTTGAGTAAAATGGCACCTAGCTGGAATGACTATTGAGGGGAGTTTATTGTCCATGGTGCCGGGACGAGCAGCGTTAAAGGTTAATTCTGTGAGGGAGTAAGTAAGTAAATCTCCTGGTACATGAATCTGAGTCCCCCCCACCCCAGTACTGGAACACACTGCTAGGAATTCCACCTGAAAGAAGCTTCTACAGAACAAACACCACTCTAATGGGGGGAAGGCACCCTCTTTTTTGGTGAACGATTTCCACGATGGCGTGCTTCAAACGTCACTTATATGACTCTCTCTGGGGTTCAAAATCAAGCACCATCTTTTCTGCGTGTTTGATGTGTGTTTGATACGTGTGTGTGTGTGTGTGTGTGTGTGTGTGTGGGATCACATGTGTGAGGCTACTTGGCACCGCTGCGAGTTTGTGTGAGCAAGCGACTGTTTAATTGCCTCTCCTGATCTATTGACTCTTTCTGTGGTTTATGCTTCCAGGCGATCGTTCTGCAAGTGAGTCAATGAAGAATGTGAGCAGGCAAGAGTATTTTTGTTGGGTGGGATAACAGGAAGCAAAGCAGAAAGAAGGTGAAAGGCAAAGGACAGCGGCATTGTTTACCGCCACTCAAACCATGCATTTCTGTGGGGCCCCTGAGGTTTGGGTCCCCTGTAGGTCACAAACAGTCACTACACTAAATATTAAATAAACACCTATCTTATTAAGGAGATGCTGAAGCAGTATGCTCTGCTAACCAGCTAGTTAACAACCATCTGACTCCACTCATGAGCTATTTATTTAGTTATTGAAAGGTGTGAGTGAGAGGGGGTGAATTTTTGTGTGGGGACCCAAAACCCAAACCCCAGGGTATTGAAATACAGTGGTACCTCGGTTCTCGAACTCACTAGAACTCGAAGTCGAACAAACCAGTTTGACCTAGAACTCGATCTGAATATCAGAAGTCGAACCGTGAACGCTGACCTAATATAAATTGTATGTGCCAGGAAATGAGTCATACTACAATGCAATTCTTACTTAAATGCCTTCTTCACAGACTGGACAATTAACCAAGTAAAGCAGCGCAACATTACAGTAACTAACAATAAATAAACCACTAACTTATGTGTACTATTAGAGCATTTATTTAATTTATTTAAACTTTATTTTACCAGGTAAATTAACTGAAAACCAGTTCTCACTGCTTTACGTGATATTCAGGAGAAATAGCAGATTACGCATCAGAACTGCCTGGGATACAAACGTCATGCGTGTAACTAAACTCTTCAGCCAATAAGGGCAAAGGTGTGTCGTCACGGAGGCGGTTCCAGTTTGTGCAGCCGGGTGAGAGATCGCGATGCATCTAACTGTAATGCATTGCGTCAGGATCAGAATGCGTTGCTACAGTATAAGCCGGCGCTGTAAGCAAGTCGAACGCACCAATGACCGGACTGGGGAAACAAACTGAAACGCGGACTTAATACAGAGAACTAATGACAACAACCAGAAAGAGCTGATCACATGGGCATCCCACACGAGGTTAACGAGGGGGCGTGGCACACGGAAGGAGCGGACGATCAGGGCAGGACAGGGGTAATGTTGGGATAATATTTTTATCGTTTTGGAAGCAATTAAGAAAAAATTAAGCCAATTAATTGGTTTTCCATTATTTCTTATGGGAAAAATTCAATCAGAACTCGAACTTTTTAGGATTCGATCCGGATTCCGGAATGGATTAAGTTCGAGAACTGAGGTACCACTGTATGTATAAGAACCCCAGAGTATCGAGGGCCCAGAACATTTTGGCTCGGAGAGACATTGACGCTCACGCAGATAAAGGCACAATTCTGGAAACGACCAGGAAATGCGGTAGAGATAAAAGGATGGAAGACAGACTCGGATTGGGATGAATAACACTGAAAACATATCCAGTGACGACAGAGACGGATGCCGGAAAGCATCACGATGCAGTAACCCCCCCCCCACCCCACACACACACACACACACACATTTCCTGCACTTCAGGGCTACAGGGACACATGCAGTATGATTTGATTTCACCTCCCAGCTCTCGTTCCGGGGGGACAGATCGAACCTCTCTAGCTTTTTTGTTCCTATGTTTTCATCCCCAACCAGCAAGCTCCATCCTCGGGCCATGCGCATCCGCTGGGTGTAAATATAGCCTTTTTGGGGCTGAATAAGTGGGGGGATGAGGGGGGTGGAGAAGGATAAAAAAAACAAAAGGAAGGGGTCAAGAAAAACTCAGAAATCAACAGAATGGTTTTATTCGCTGGTCAGGGGGTGAGCAGAGTCACAGGGGGAAATTCAGCGTTTGATCAGCTAAAACGTTTGGTGGTTGGGATGGAGGGTCGATGGAGTGGGCCGTGGGTGTTTTTAGAAGCCGCTTAGTCACAAATGTGCTGGCTGCACAACTTATTTCCCTCCGAGCATGACAGCTCAGCATGCGGAGAGCTTCGGTGGCGGTTCCGCGTCCCCAGACGGAGGCCGGCCTGCGGTCGCCGTCCCCACGGTCCTCATCGCCTCCTCCCAGCCATCGCTGGGTCGTGGCTCGTGTAGTAGACCGCCACTCTCTGGCGGGTTCAAACAGACGGGTCCTACACTCCTGGGAACGTGCGGTACAGATGCTGATCCAGCCGGGTCTGAGATTCAACAACGCTGTATGCTCAGCGATTCAGCTTTCCATTAATTAACATTAGGGGGCGGAATACTGTATATCAAGCCCTTCTATTACATGGAAAATGGATATTTCGGAATAGAAAAATTTAGCTTCACATAATTTATATTATTATTATTATTATTATTATTACTACATTTCTAGACAGAAATTCACTACACAATGTCATTAGCAAGTATGTTTAAAATTTAAGAGAATAATGTCTATTATAGGACTTCGGAGTCTAAAAGTTCAGAAAAGTTCAGCATTTTCAAAAGGCCTAATGGAACTGTGTGTGGGGGTGGGGGCTGTCAATGGGGGCCCTGAGTAGACCCATGAATGAAATGCTAATGAATCCCTGGCTATTGCAAAATTACAGTAGAACGGGCAACCGCAGACAGTTTCTAATATTTTCCAGTATTTCTGTCAAACAAGCTTTGAATCCGTGAGAAAGGGGATGGATTTGATTCATGTGGTCCTATAGGGTAGAGTGCTGTGGAATGCTGCCTGTGTCATGTGATGCTCAGAAACCCCACCAGGCCTTGGGGTGTCTGTCACGCATCTCCACGTATGAGGCAAGCACACAAGGGGACCTGGAGAGTCTTTGCTGAACCACACCTTATTTAGCATACGGTTTTGTCCAAAGTGACGTCCGCTGCACTGAACGTAGGACTTGATTCAGTCACTAACCAAATACTAGCAGAGCATCCTAACCTGCTGAGGCACACACTGCAGCGGAGAATGCGAATCACTGAGCACCGTAACCCGCTGAGCCACACACTGCAGAGGAGAATGCGAATCACTGAGCACCGTAACCCGCTGAGGCACACACTGCAGCGGAGAATGCGAATCACTGAGCACCCTAACCCGCTGAGGCACACACTGCAGCGGAGAATGCGAATCACTGAGCATCCCAAACCGCTGAGGCACACACTGCAGCGGAGAATGCGAATCACTGAGCATCCCAAACCGCTGAGGCACACACTGCAGCGGAGAATGCGAATCACTGAGCATCCTAACCTGTTTAGGCACACACTGCAGCAGAGAATGCGAATCACTGAGCACCCTAACCCGCTGAGGCACACACTGCAGCGGAGAATGCGAATCACTGAGCACCCTAACCCGCTGAGACACACACTGCAGCGGAGAATGCGAATCACTGAGCACCCTAACCCGCTGAGGCACACACTGCAGCGGAGAATGCGAATCACTGAGCACCCTAACCTGCTGAGGCACACACTGCAGCGGAGAATGCGAATCACTGAGCACTCTAACCTGCTGAGGCACACACTGCAGCAGAGAATGCGAATCACTGAGCATCCCAACCTGCTGAGGCACACACTGCAGCGGAGAATGCGAATCACTGAGCATCCCAACCTGCTGAGGCACACACTGCAGCGGAGAATGCGAATCACTGAGCACCCTAACCTGCTGAGGCACACACTGCAGCGAAGAATGCGAATCACTGAGGCTCAGGTGGAGGGCATCGATGGGCTCCAGGGCTCAAATAAGGCTTAATACCGGAAGATAGTCAGGATTTTATGGTACCTTTTTACGGCCGATCATGCTTTCAAAACAGCATTTGTGGGAACAGAGAGCTGAGACGGCTACATCCCAAATGCAGAGGGCAGGGTGAGCGGGCGTGACAGTGCGGAAGTGGTGCGCGAAGCCCCAGGAACAAACACTAATTTTTTGTATATTTTCATGGATTTTCATGATCTGCTTGACTGGCAAATTTGACAAGCAGCAATATTCTGTCTGCCTCTTCATCACTGCACAGTGAAAATCAAGCCTAACTCTTCAATAATTATATTTAATAGGCAGGATTTTATCCATCCATCCATCCATCTTCTAACCGGTTGCCATGGACAAGGTCACAGGGAGCTTAGAGCCCAGGCAGGATTTCAGTGCAAGGTATTTCAGTGCAAGGTATTTCAGTGTACGGTATTTCAGTGTAAGGTATTTCAGTGGACGGTATTTCAGTGCAAGGTATTTCAGTGCAAGGTATTTCAGTGGACGGTATTCCCATGAAGCCTCCATTCCTTTCATTTTAGCCGTGATCCATCCCGAGCCACACAGGGGCTCCGTGTAGGGGATACCAGCCCATCACGGAGGGCACTCACAATCACATATCATGGACGACCACTAATGGCATGTCTTTGGATTGCTGGAGGAGACCATGCCAACTCCATACATGCAGAACAGAGGGGAGACTCCAACCAGCAACCCTGGAGGTGCGAGGCCACCCATTGAGGAACCCTGAAACCCCCCCCCCCCCCAGCCATCACTCCTCCTTCCATTAAGCATGACAATTTTAAAAAGAATTGCTTGTCACTTTCTATAGCAGCTGTCTGTAAATGAGAATGATAAATGCAGGTCTTTTTGAAGAATCCTCTCAGCCTGCTTCTGGGGGGGGGGGGGGGCTCTCTTCCCGTCCATCATTAACTAAAGGTGAGAAAACAGAAAGCTGAGGGTCACTGCGGGATCATCTGTCCCCGTGTCAGGGATTACTCTGGTAAACAGCATCACAATACATTTTATTTAGTCAGTGCTTTTCTCCAAAGCTGTCAAGGAATCAGCTGAACATAAGTGTGGCTATGGTGATCAGCCAATGAATGCTGAGGTACAACTGGAAGCAGTACTGGAGCAAGAGTTACACAACAACTTCTAACATGAAACTAATAAGACAACCTTTCAAATCAGCATAAAGTGCAACATTAAGAGCATTCAGGGCACATGGAGTGATGTAGGCTGAGAGAGGTGCATGGAGGAGTTTTGAGGCGTTTCTAGAAGGTAGAGAGGGTATTTTTTGAGTTGAGGCGGATAGGCAGCTCATTTCACTATCGGGGAACTACACATCTACAGTGAGACTCATCACTGGGTGGCATTTGTTTCTGAGATGGAATGTAGATTGTTGTGAAAGGTTGTGTAGGGTTGTGTAGGATGTTGTTGTACAGTGTTGGGCAGTGTAAGAGGGTGATAGATGGTGTTGGGCAGTGTAAGAGGGTGATAGATGGTGTTGTACAGTGTTGGGCAGTGTAGGAGGGCGATAGATGGTGTTGGACAGTGTTGGGCAGTGTAGGAGGGCGACAGATGGTGTTGGGCAGTGTAAGAGGGTGATAGATGGTGTTGTACAGTGTTGGGCAGTGTAGGAGGGCGATAGATGGTGTTGGACAGTGTTGGGCAGTGTAGGAGGGCGATAGATGGTGTTGGACAGTGTTGGGCAGTGTAGGAGGGCGATAGATGGTGTTGGACAGTGTTGGGCAGTGTAGGAGGGCGACAGATGGTGTTGGGCGGCGTAGAGTGGTGTAGGATAATGTAGTATGGTGTTGGATGGTGTAGGGTGGTGTAGGATAGCGTAGCATGGTGTAGGGTGGTGTAGGATAGCTTAGCATGGTGTAGGGTGGTGTAGGATGTTGTCGGACAGTGTAGGGTGGCGTAAGGCAACATAGGGTCCTGTAGGACGGTGGAGGACGGCACGCCCCTGCTTCGAGACGCACCTGGTGAGAAGCCACTTAAGCGCTCAGTATGCAGCATAATTAGCTTTGCAGTGAGGAACAAACATGCCTTTTAGCATAATAACGTAGCATCTATGGGGGGGGAACAGGCCCCCCTCTCTCGCCGGCAGCGGCGCTCCAGCTTTGCTCTCTCACCCATAGAAGGTGCACGTTGCGTATCTGAGGTCACAGGGTCTGTGGTTACCGTGGTCACCCCAGAGACCATGTCTAGGCATGCACCATACTTCACATCTACACATAGATGTTTCAACACCACCTCCCCCTCCCCCATTCACAACCCACAATCACTCTCCTGTCAGATGAAAAGGGGGGCAGACGTGCCTTGGAGGCCAAAGTGAGGAGAGGAGGTCTTTCATTACCTCGTTACCTGTCATGTGAGACACATCTGTTCTTCCCAGACCTGGAAACGTGATCCTGGACCTGTATAAGATCCTTCCCAAAAGACACTTTTTTTCCCCTGCATTCCCCTTGTTTTATTCCACCACCATTTCCTGCCCCCTCCCCAAATACTGGCTCAGTTTCTTCCCCCTATTCCCATATCAGGTGCTCCTGTTAACCTTCCCGTCCTCGGCCTGTCTTCCGGTGTACCATAGTGAAAATCTGCCATGCTCTCAGATTGGGAGGAGTGGTGGGTCTCAGGCTTGGGCTCTGTACCAGCAATTGGAATGTTGTTGGTTCAAATCCCACGAATGCCCAGACTGATTTTACTCTGTTGGGCCCTTGAGCAGGGTCCTTAACCTGCAATTGCTTTGTCCTGGGTGTGACATTAATCTACATCCAGCCCTATAAGGAAGTCCTCCAACTTACAGGGGAAAATTTGGAGGTTGGAGAAGGGATTGGCAGTCAGTGGAAAAAAAACTCACACTGGTCCATTCAAACTAGTGTGGTGCTGAGCCACTGCATGGCTGCACTCCGGTTCTCATCCCTGAGCCGGCCAGGGCCCCTAGCAGAATTTCCCCAACAAAGGAGGCAGGTGGTAAGTATGCATCATTATTAGGATCCACAGGCCTCGTCTGGGGTCTCACAACACTATGAAAGACATTAAAGGCTCAGGATCCACTGAAGTGAATCACTGACTTCATTCTTGTCGTGAATAAGGTCCTCCTCCATATAGACGTAACACAGAACGCACAGTGTAAACAGGCCGCCGGCTTCAGCTAAATGACAGCGTCTTCAAAGAGGAGAGATAAAATGCTTTGTGATGCTTAAAATTAGCAGGGAAGAGGATGCAAACGGAATGATGACCAATCCCTAATAAATCCGGTCAATCTTCCTGGCAGAGCCATTATTGTGGAAGCGCAGAAGGTTCGAGGATGTTTGGGGATTCAGCTGCATTAGCCGAGCTGTTATGAAGGACAGGCTATCTGCACATGGCGTCACGTCTGCCCTCCCCCTGCACGTGACCTTTAAAATGCGCTCCTCTGCATTCGCACTCCACAAATCCATCATTATGCACTAACATCGTGCCTGTTTTATTGTTCATCTCTGATTCTCCAAAAAATAACAAAGAAAGGTGCACCTGATTTCAAGAAAAAGTGAACATCCGTCAGAACCGTGGGTGCTAATTATCACCACAGCAAATTAGCAGAACAAAAATCGGCATTATTTGCTCTGCTTGGCAGAGGGCCGGGAGAGATAATGAGCCGCCCACCAGAAAAGCAGACCGGGGGGGCGATGAGGAAAAGAATGAGTCACGACTGAGCTAGCCTGCGGCGGAGGGCGCCCCCCGGGCCAAGCCGAGCGCAACTGCCGCCTTATCAATGGCCGCCTCTGGACAGGAGTACAGGATTCCTGGCGGTCGCTAAGCTACCTTCAAATGTGAGATCGCAGCAGGCAAAGCAGGAGGAAAACGCCAGAAGAATTCATCAAGCGCTAATCAGACAAGTCATGGGAGCCCTCTGAGATATATATACACCGATCAGCCATAGCATTAAAACCACTTAAAACCACAGCATTATCTCATTACAATGGCACCTGTCAAGGGTACCATGATACATTAGGCAAGTGAGTTCTTGAAGTTCATGTTGGAAGCAGGAAAAATGGCCAAGCGTAAGGATCTGAGTGATTTTGACAAGGGCCGGATTGTGATGGCTAGGCGACTCGGTCAGAGCATCTCCAAAACGGCAAAGTCCAATGCTGTACCTGGTATGAAGGTTCATGGATGCCCACTGGGGAACAAAGGCTGGACCATCTGGTCTGATACCACAGGAGAGCTAGTGCTGCACATATTGCTGAAAACGTTAATGCTGGCTGTGATTGAAAGGTGTCAAACACACAGTGCATTGCAGCTCGCTGCATATGGGGCTGCATAGCATACAATGCATCCTCGTTCAGCAGGATAATGTCCCCTGCCACAATGGAAAAAATGTTCAGGAATGGTTTGAGGAACCTGACAAAGAGTTCAAGGTGTTATTTCAGCCTCCATTTTCCCCAGGTCTCAATCCAATCGAGCATCTGTGGGATGTGCTGAACAAACAAGTCCGATCCATGGAAACCCCACCTTGCCACTTACAGGCCTTCAGAGGTCTTGTGGAGTCCGTGCCTCACAAGGCCAGAGCTGTTTTGGCAGCATAAGGGGGGCCTGCACATTATTAGACAGGTGGCTTTAATGTTAAGGCTGATCGGTGTACATCCCTGAAAAAGCACTCTTCCGCAGCAGGACACTCAAGATGAGAATCCCAGGTGGATCTTCACACCTCTCAGACAGTTTTTATAGCACTAAATCAACGTTACAGTGTCTCCTCACATTGCTGGAGATGCTGCATATCTAGGTACTGCAATGCTGTCTGATCCTCAAAAACATGGCGTGCTATTTCATTTTTATTATTAGCTAAATTCAGTATCAACGCCGAAATGGAGGGCCAGAGACCACAAACTCTCAGCTGTAAATCGTGGCATGTTTTTTTCATCCATTAATTTTTTGTTTGCCTTCTTAGAGTGTGTTCATCAATGGACTCTCCTGACGCATCAGTACCAAGCAATCAGATCATAAATCAGCTGCATCGACGCTCAAAGCTGCATTTATTACTGCGAGCCAACAGCAAACGTCTCCCAAGAACAGTAGACTCAGCGAGTAGGAGAACGCGGCGTTTCACATCGGTGGAAAAGATGTCTGATTTGAACACCATCAGAGTATTGCTTGGTATTTATTTATTGTTCTTGTGAGGCTGAATGTACAAAAGTGGCATGCTGCTTGTGTAACACAGTAGTGATTCTGCGATTCCCGCTTTTTTGATTTCCTGGCACATAAGACTAAAGACAGACAAAGAATGCAATTACCTTTGTTAGATTTCTAATCAAATCAAGGTAACTGTAATGAGTGGAACTGAAAGAATAACTCAATATCCATTTTTTTTTGTGGGGGGGGGGGGTGGCAAAATCAATTTCTCCCTGGCCTCTTTAATTTTGTTTGTACAAATTGGAAATGTGTAAAACATGAATTGCACTGTCTACAATTGTCAGAAGCAAAGTTGCTATTTAGCAGTAATCCCACTCACTTCAGCAAGCCCTAATTGATTTTATTACCACGTTTCTGTCCTCATTTGCATATCAGTGTGTCATCTTTCACAAGTAAAGCTTCTCACACCTTTAAATGCGTTTAAATATCTGCATGAGATAATCGCTACGGTCAGAGCACAGGAATGAATCACAGAACAGGAAGACATGCTATTTGTAATGTGCATTTCTCGCACCCAATATGCTACACAGTAAAAATGCAGTTAAAACAAAGAAGACAGATTAGAATAAAAATTAAATTAGCTATAAGATCAAGCAGGCAATAAAACAATAAACAATAAAACAGTGAAGGGAAAAAACGTGAGCTAGCAGCAATGAACAAAAAAGCCTGAGAAAGTCTAAATCTAAATAAGTGAGTTTTAAAGCTTTTCCTAAAACCTTGAGACCGGGTGCAGTTTTCCCATCGTCTGGCAGGCTGTTCCAAACCCACGTCATTAATCAGTAGGACAGATGAACTCTTTATTAAATCCCCGAAATCACTGACCACTGCAGCACCCCTGCCCCCCTGACCAGTCCCGCATGTCCTGCTCCCCACTCAGGCACGGTTTGGACACCTCACACTGCAGCCGGGGGCTTCCCAGTGATGGATCCGCTCCGCCAGCAGCGCTGAGCTTTTGACGGCAGGAAAATGGACGGCAATGGAAACGCTCGCCTGTTATTCCTCTCGGAATGGCGGCGGCATCAAAGCCGGCAGCTCGATCGCTGCTGCAGTGCCACCGTGGGGGAGCACATCCCTCACTTCTACGCTCTTTCCGGATCCTTCCCTATTTTTAAGCCCAAGCGGCTGATTGACGTATCTCCCCCGTCCGACAACAGCGACTAAGCTTTCATCTTCCCACCAGCCCGACTCCACCCGGTAAATATGCCATGCTTTGTCTCCGGCAGAACACAGAGGACGGACCCTTCACTCAGCCTTGAGAGGAAGAGGATCAGTCAAGAGCATTTCCTGCAGCGCCCAGGTTGGGGGCCTCAATATTGTTAGCTCACTACTAATTTATGGCCTGGGGGACAGACACCGCCCCTTCAAAGCGTCCAGTGGGGTGCGTGAGCAAGCACGGCACGACAGAGACCTGACGAGCAGTGGCTGACATTGGGTGACATCGTGTTCCTGCTCTCTGAAAGGGAATCAGTGTCACTCCGTCCCGGCCTCACGCCTCCGCCCGACTCCCCACGAGGACACAACATGTGATTAATGCGTCCCGTCACATGCGACCGTCTGCAGCAATAATGAGAGTAAAACCCAACACATTTCCCAAAAATACGATCTGAAAGGGGACATACAGTTCCCGGTGCTTACGTGAGACCATCATTTACTGGAATGAAACAGCAGCTGAAATTAAGGGAACACAGCTTGCAAGGACTAACACATCCGTACAGATAATGGGCAGCATCCCAAAGCCTCATCATAGAAACACAATCATGTGATTGTAATTGTATCCTGTGAAATTATACGCTGTTCTCCCAGCAGTAACAAATCCCACTAAAGGGCAGAGTGCTGCGATTGGTGGCAAACTTACATCTCTCCAGCTTCTGCTGAGCTACAACGTGTGAAGAAACAGAAACAACAAAAACGACTCACCTTAGACGCAGGACCCTACGGCTCAAACCGTAAAGGGACAGAGTCTCGAGGCAGGACTGCCTCGATCATCAGGGTACGGTACAGCTCACATCTTATAGGGTGAGAACCTCAAGGCAGGACTGCCTCAATCTTCAGGTGATCCTACAGTTCACACCCTTAAACGAACAGAGCCTCGAGGCAGGACTGCCTCAATCTTCAGGGGATCCTACAGTTCACACCCTTAAACGAACAGAGCCTCGAGGCAGGACTGCCTCAATCTTCAGGGGATCCTACAGTTCACACCCTTAAACGAACAGAGCCTCGAGGCAGGACTGCCTCAATCTTCAGGGGATCCCACAGCTCACTCTTTAAAGGCAGCCGTAACATCCTGGGGGTGTACCACCATGTGACCCCCAGCCTAAATGGTCAGCTGACACTCCTGTTGGCCGTCAGCCACTTCCCGGCAGTGGCCATGCAGTCATAGGCGTCACACAATGTCATTCTCAGCAGCAGCATTATGAAGCTGAAGACATTTCAGATGAGAGAGTAGAGCAGCCTATAAAGCGATAGCTGGCTTGTAACAGGACTACATACGGCTGGTGGCCCCCTCCCCAAGCAAGGATAATGGCTTCTCTGTGGTAAGGTGTCCAGACCTTGGGTCAGGTCTTCAGGGGGTATCTATGTTCAAGACAGCCACCGTTGGCCTTAATTACACTCCTTCCCTACGCTCTACCTTCTAGATGTACGCGGAAGACAAAGACGCGGAAGAATACATGGATAAATAACTCCCTTAGCATGCCTTCAGCATCATGTGTCACAAATCAATGAAAACTCTGTCCAGCGGCGTGCCTGTTGATGGGCTGTGACCCCCCCCCCCAATCCTGCCCCCTGCTGGTCATCCTTTGTGAGTGAAATGTCCCTAAAAGTTAAACCTGAAATGTGGAGTGACAGTGTAATTATTTGTTTGATGGAGTTGGCCGGCCAGTGACAGCACCGTCCATCTCCCATCCGGGGCAGAGCCCTTGCTCTGTCCATACAAATTTGGAAAGGGATCCATCACTGACGCCCGTGACTCAGATCCCAAAGTTTGTGACTCTATATTTCTGGCCACGGCCAACCGTCATAAAACTCCTTCCTGCTTAAGTATCTCTATACATGTGTGCTGTTTATGTCACTTTAATATGATCTTGATAGCTTGAGAAAAGTATTTGAGGAATATATTATGGAACACTGCAATTACACATTGTGATTGGTTGATCCTTGGATTACAATTAGCAAGCTGATTACAGCCGTTTGTTCTAGGGGGGGCTTTGTAAGGGGTTAGAGGAACAGAGTAAATAATCAGAGACAGGCATGTTTTTCTATAACCTAAGCAAAGTCACACACTGCAAAATTCACATTATGACTGCATCACTTTCACCTTCTCAGTGCATTAAAATACCGACCACATTAAACCGTGTGAGATATACACTTCAGCTATAATCTGTATGCCCAGGGTCAGAGATCATTCGGAGATCCAGCAGAGCCTCTGGCTCTTTCTATTACTCACCAGCCCCATGTCGCACCCTGGAGGCCAAGTGGAGGAGGCGCGATGGCGTCTTGTGAACCTTGTGAACACCCTCCCCGCACACTCATGTGGACGCCAATGTCGGTACGCTCACCAGCGACATCGCGCCGAGCTGGAAAAGTCCGGAATGCTCGGCTCTTGGGAAGACAACACAAAATACATACATTAAAATTCAGTTTTTGCTGCCGTATAACTAGAGTTCGGTGACACGCAGTGTGTGTAATGATCTTTCACGACAGGTAGCCCGGACTGCTCTGCATCTGGACGCTCACGTTTACGGTGCAGTGAATGAAACGCTCCAGTGAGGAAACGGCCCAGTGGTTATTCCTTGAATATAAACCGGGAAGGAAAGTGATCATGAATAACCCAGACTGACAGGTCATTTCCGTTTTCTGTGTGTGTGTGTGTGTGTGTGTGTGTGTGTGTGTCAGGATAGGTGGAGGGGACAGGGAGGGACAGAGCCTTGTTGAATTGCATCCCCCTTCCCCAAACGGAGACTCCTCCTGATGTCTACTTTTGTGAAGTGCCAGCCTTGACTGTCCCTGGAATGGGAATCCCCCCACCCCCGCACCCCCCAAAAAAAAAAAAAACTTTTACTGGCAAGTTTGCAGCTCGTCTTCCTCGCAAAGGATGTGCTTAAAATCGCCAGTCAGTGCAGAGAATGGGCTCAGCACCCAGAGCAGCGGGAATGAGTAGATCTTACATTATCAGCATGCTGATGATTATTGCTGCTGTGTCGGTGTGTTTATGCGTGAATATGTGACGTATGATGTACTGGCATTCTCTACAGGGTGTACTCCAGCCCCTTGGGGTGCTGGGTGCCTCAGCAGGTTAGCCCTCTGTCCCTGTTATTAGAAGGTCACCGGTTTGAATCCCATCCTCTGCCACCTCTCCATTGGGAAGTCCTTCCCCTCCCAAAAATGTATCTATTAAAAAGGAGAGCGAGATGCAATATGTGAAAACAAACACATTCACATGTAGCTGTTTTCTACAAACGGCAAATAAAGTTTCATTCTATTTGCACCCCATGCTGCCTCCACCCCTCCTCCCCCCATCCTGAGCAGGACACACTGCTGGATGATTCTGTACATAAAAATGACACGATGCTCTGAGAGATGCAGCCAGCAACCCCATGGATGGCTCCTCATCAGCCTGTGTGTCTCCCTCCGTAGCCACAGGCGGCGCAGGATCGCAGTGGGGGTAACACGTGGGCTGAATTGGCTCGCCAGGCTGTGGATTGTCTGTGCCCCCCACCCCTTACAGGCCCCTGAGTCTCTCCCCTCAACTGCTGTGCTGGGTCTCATGTTTAATACATAAAACATCAGTGCTGCAGACAGCAGCAGTGTTTACCACCACTCTGGGGTCCCTAAGGTTTGGGGGCACCCTGTTGCTCACAAACAGTCACTACACTAGGTGGTGGGGGGAGTGATTTTTTGAGTGAGTCCCAGAAACAACGAAATCACCCCTAGTTGGAGAAAAGATACAGATTTTTAAGGCTATCTGTAGGGTTGGGTATGTGTGAGCACTGAGGTGAAGGGTGGGTACTCATGTAAACACTAGGTATGTGTGGGTACTCAAGTAAAGGCTAGGTATGCATGAGTACTCATGTAAACACTAGGTATGTGTGGGTACTCAGGTAAAGACTAAGTATGTGTGCGTAATCAGGTAAAGGCTGGGAATGTGTGGGTACTCAGGCAAAGGCTGGGAATGTGTGGGTACTCAGGCAAAGGCTGGGAATGTGTGGGTACTCAGGCAAAGGCTGGGAATGTGTGGGTACTCAAGCAAAGGCTGGGAATGTGTGGGTACTCAGGCAAAGGCTGGGAATGTGTGGGTACTCAGGCAAAGGCTGGGAATGTGTGGGTACTCAGGCAAAGGCTGGGAATGTGTGGGTACTCAGGCAAAGGCTGGGAATGTGTGGGTACTCAGGCAAAGGCTGGGAATGTGTGGGTACTCAGGCAAAGGCTGGGAATGTGTGGGTACTCAGGCAAAGGCTGGGAATGTGTGAGTACTCAGGCAAAGGCTGGGAATGTGTGGCTACTCAGGCAAAGGCTGGGAATGTGTGGCTACTCAGGCAAAGGCTGGATATGCACGAGTACTCAGGAGAAGGCTTCTTTGTTATGATTTAAAAAAGACATGAGTGGTGCCGTGGTAACACTCTGCCTCCATTGTCCCACACATCTCACCTGTACATTGAGTGACTGGTTGGGACCTTACCAGCTCCATCTAGAGGGAAATTGTGCCATGACCTTACTTCATCGACTTGTCATGTTGAAATACCTGTCCTCTGTCTACAGACCTTTGAGTCAGGCAGCAGTGACGTCAGCACTCAAACAATGCCTCCGGAATTTCCTCAGCCGAACTAAAAAAAGCCCCCCTCCTGTTCCGGAACATTCCCACTGATGGTCCAACCGTGTGCTAGGGGAGTGCAACAACCAGGTCCAATGAGGAGTTTAGCACAGCGAGAATGTGGGGGAGGGGGTGGACGGAATCGAGCACTTCACCCCCTTTAAAGTCAAAAAACACACGGGGAGTGAAATCCATCAGCGACCCTCTGATCCGTTACCAGCTGACTGCCCCCTCCCCTAATGGCTTCATGGCTGGGGGAGTTTTTCTGCAGAAATATCGGGCTCTTATCAGAAAACAAATGACACACGAGCACCATTTCAATCAAGCACACTTCACCTGCAGTATTTATCAGAAACATGGATAGTTAGATTTCACAGCGAATTGCAAAATGAAAATTGCACCATGTTGTGCAACGCTGAAAATCTAAAGGGTGTGGGGCGGGGGTTGGGGTCTTTTATGGCCCGTTCTGCTGGCAGTAAGATTGAGTGCTATTGGAAAAGTTCATTCAGACCATATGGATCTGATCCATTATAGGTAAGAATTCAGACAAGAAGGGAAAAGCACAAACCAATATATAAAAGTGAGTCTGGAAACTGAGAGTCCGTCCCCGGCACAGAGCTGGCACCTTCGTCAGCTTCTCCCATATGACACTGAGCTGTGCTTATCCATAAATCTGAAGGGGGGGGGGGGGGGGGTGTTAGGATGTGGGCTGCAGTAAGGGGGGGGGGGGGTTGGTAATAAACTGTTCGACACAAGATTCCATCCATCAGAGCCCAGAACTAGAGGGAGTAACTTGAATGGAAGGAGAGTCTTTTAAAGTCCAGTATATATGCGGAGATGGTGGCTAACATGCATCAAAACAGCGTAACAATGGGCAATTAATCCCAGTGCAAGGAAAAAATCATCTAAAATTTCACATAAAGCACAGCAAGGCACTGATATGTCTGTCTCGCTGTTAAGAGCCAGCAAAAAATACACATGGAATGAAAATACAGGGATGGGAAAGGTTATAAAGGCTAGGACACAGGCTGCCAAAGTGGGGTTCACGACCCGGTAAGGGTCGCGAGACACCGGTGGGCGGGGTTGCGAGATGATTTCGAGAGTACGTTAATGTAAAAATGTGGAAAAATAATGCTCTAGGAGCTGCTAAACACAAGAATTGTCTCTCACCTTCAGAAAGATTAACCAGAAAACCAGCGGACTCTTTTCAGTGGGAGGAGCTACAGCTCTGAAGGACACCTCTGTTCCGTCACCTTTTTTTAATCAACGCGTCTGACTCTGAACATTACCATCGATGTTTTTAAGTACCGTGTTAATCTGTGTCCAACTGGGACCAGTGCTGGCAGAAGTCCGACAGGAGTCAGCCAAGGTGTCCAGCTGGATGCTTTCTCTGTGCCCGCTAGGGACATGTCACACACCTGCAAGCCGCTTGTTCCTTCCTGCAATCCTGGTTTCGGCTGGGAGCATGAGATCCGGGGTAAGTGGATTCGTGCTGCTGGGAATTAGGAACGCGCCCAGCCTACCCCCATTCCTCCTGTATGGTAATACCCCCGTACAGCTCCTTAATACACTGGGACCTGTCTGGGTGCAGTAAGAATGCGAGCCAATACCACACTCAGGAAAGATTGGTCTCTTTAGCTTCCCCACTGTGACCAGTGGAGATTTCTCCACAGCTACCTTTTATTTTGACCTTGATTTGGAAAATTCTGTAAATTGCACCCACTGGCTCTTCCCTCTGCCAAGTTGTATGTCTTTGCAACCAGGCACACCGTGTCTGTGCCACCAGCTGCGAGGAAAAGTCTGAACCAACAGCTGCAAGAAAAAGTGTGAGCCACACTGGGTCTGTGCCACCAGCTGCAAGAAAAACTCTGAGCTACACTGGGTCTCTGCCACTAGCTGTAAGAAAAAGTCTGAGCCATCAGCTGCAAGAAAAAGTCTGAGCCACACTGGATCTGTGCTACCAGCTGCAAGAAAAACTCTGAGCTACACTGGGTCTCTGCCACTAGCTGTAAGAAAAAGTCTGAGCCATCAGCTGCAAGAAAAAGTCCGAGCCACATTGGGTCTGTGATCCCAGCTGCAAGGAAAAGTCTGAGGCATACTGGGTCTGTGCTACCAGCTGCGAGAAAAAGTCTGAGGCACACTGGGTCTGTGCCACCAGCTGAAAGAAAAAGTCAGAGCCACACTGGGTCTGTGCTACCAGCTGCGAGAAAAAGTCTGAGGCACACTGGGTCTGTGCCCGAAGCCATCGTGCAGCGCCACCTGGGGCTAACATCGTAGATGGCGAGAGCGTTAATTACTGCTTCTGTAATGAGGCACAGACACACACACACACACACACGGGGACCCATAAACTTCAGAAGCAGGTTAGGAATATACGGCCTTATAATGTTTCAGAAACGACTTGTAATTTAACAATGCATGCTACTAATTAGCTTTATTTTTTCAGCTCTTCAGACAAACAATTGGTAACATGTTGGTAGCGAGGGGACATGAGGCAGGTTGCCTGACCCTGAAAGAAAGAAAAAACACAACAAGCTTGACGCTCTTAAATCTCTGTAGTTTATCCTGACATAAAAACTGACGTTGTGACAGTTCGTCACGCTCAAACGGTGCGCTGGCCTCTTTAACTCTGAATTACAGGCAAATCCGTGGAGAAAAGTCAGTGTCCGGGAGGAGATTCTGTCTGGCCCGGCTACAAACAGATCGGCGCGTTTTACAGCCAGCAAACAGATGTGTGAGGTAACATCTGCCCTCGGTTAAAAAGCGCTTGTAATGGGATTATATCTGTACATATCACCAACCTGTAAAATGCAGTGCAGATATTATGCAACATTTTTACTACAGTGATTAGACCATGTAAGGAGAGGAACACATCTAATAAAAATCTCCCTCTGTAACATATACAGTAATATAGTAAAGAGCACAAATGCACCTGACACATATTTAAATGGCGCAGTGAGTTTGCAGAAAAGTTTACCGCGGTGACTTTCAGATTGTCACAGTGACACATTGAGGTGGTTTTTTTGCAGTGTGACGCAGGAGCGCAGGAAAAAAAAAAAAAGTTAATTTACTCTTCGGTGTAACCTTTTGGACTATCAAAGACTTTAGAAGAAACTTCTCCTAATTATGAACGAAAGAGCCATCCCCTTTTAACACAGGTATAATGAAAAGGCTAAATAAGCCACCCCCTGATTCAACCCCAGCCCTGGGGGGGAATCGGTGAACAGTCAAGGACATGCACTGAATAGACGAGATGCAGAGACACCCCCTCTGTACCTGCTGCCTGCTTAGTAATAAAGTGCGCAAATATGGTTTTACACAAGATACATCACTGAACCTACCCCCAGCGACCCTGACCAGGATAAGTTGGGATGGATGGATGGGTGGATATACCCAATTTATTTGCATTTTAATAAAGACTGAGGTAGACTGGCCACAGTAAAATGGACAGTAAAAGGGCTGAATTGTCATTCCACAGCTGGACTGTTTGATTGGAATAAGGACACATTAAAATCCTTTTTGTGTGTATTTATCAAGCCTGTCACGCTTAAAGAGTGGGGGGGGGGGGGGGGGGTCAGAGTGGGCTTGTGCTGGTAAGTACGGGGGCTCCCTGCTCTGTGGAGTGTTTGCCCACATGAGCGTTGACAGTGTCACACGGCTTTTTAACATCCTGTTACGGCTAAGCCATGCTGGGAGCAGGACGACCCCCTGCCCAGCTGCTGGGCCCCCAACCTCAAGGAGCAGGAAAACCAGAAGAGACGAACTTCTAGGTGAGTATTGGTCTGACTGGTGCACCTAATACAATCCCTAATACAAATAAACGTTTAAAGATGTCATGATCTCTGGTTTCTGCATGCTGATGTTTATCCTATCACCCCCCCCCCTCCCCCCATCCCCAAACGCCAGTACAGCACGCAGATAAGCATGGTCAGTTTGCCATAATGTGTTATCAGTAAAAATCCAACGCGGCTGCAGTTTTGTCCACCAATAAATGTATTTAATAATGCCTCCCCGCCCCCCCGCCCACAACCAATCGATACAAGGTGCCAGGTAATGCAGTCACTACAACGTGAAAAGTTGTCACAGATCAGCGGACAGTGAAATCACCTCTGCAGCAGGAGATCCGACATCACCGGGGGGGGGGGGGGGGTGTGCGTAACTGGAGCAATGAAGCAGTGACAAGTTGGTAGAGCGACGGCCAGTGGGCCGAGACCGGCATGCTACAGCCAGACAGGCGACGGGTGCGACTGTGTCCCGGGATTCATCCCAGCATGGCGCCAGCCTTCCTGTTGGACCTTTGAGGTCTCCAGGGTGTGGGGATGAAACCTCTAGCAGTGGACATAAAGACGTCCTTTAACCGTCCAATCGTTTTCTAGAGCTGTTGGTCACAGTGACCAAAGAAGTATTAAAAGTAAAAATTAAAGCTAACCATTATGTCCATGTTCAGACAGCAGAAAATGTCAGCAGTCTGCATTTTACTTGTCATACTATTGTTATTAGTGTGATTAAAGTGAAATTAAAAAAATTAAAAAGCACCCTTCCAAAAGACAACTTTTTTCAAGTGATGATTTGTAATTTAAAGTGGGAAAAAAAATCCATGCAGCCTTTTCTAATTCTTCCATTTTGGGAAAGGCCCTCCCGAACCACTGCCCAAACACCCCTGGCATGACCCAGTGCCTGACAGCCCCCCCGCAGGCCCTGCGTTGACCCCGGTCCTGCTAAAGTTTGTCGGAAGATAACAAAAGCAAAAAACAGCCAGCCAGATGGTCACAAGGTCCAGGCACTGGATCACTGACACTTACTGACAAACACAGCAGAAATCAACTGAAAATGCATAATAAAAATGATAATAATAATAATCCTTAATCTTTATAAACGGGTTTAAGCAGTTTAGCGGATGATTATTTACAGCTGGTGTGGTTCTGCTATCCTAAGCACAGCGAATAAAGTCACTATAGATTTAATGTTTAACTGCTGTCCTTCCCTCAGGACCCATGCGAATTCTCCTTGAAATGTCACGAATTAATCTCCGCTTTTGATGCTTTCAGTGCTCGAAACAATAATTACGAAATAATTACAATTCTCTCACATCTCTCACCTTGAGGAAATAATAAATAAATAACAAAACAAATAACACGCGACACTAATGAATGCTAATGGGCCGCTTTAATGCATGCGCCGGCGTTCAGATTTATGGTCTTTTTAGCGGGGTTTATTTTCGGGTTAATTCATCAGATTTTATCACTGACGCGTCTCATGTGGCGCCTGGCAGGCACTGAGTAACGGCGGGCTGAGAACCGAGAAGGGGGGCCGCGGGGAAACCGGCCCCCGACTGGGGGAACTGGGGGAAATGCCGAGTCGGGGCGACCGTCCGCGATAACCAATACTAATACTAATAATAATAATAATAATAATAATAATAATAAAAATAAAAATAATTACAATAATCAATAGTATTATTATTATCGTCGTTAATTTATTATTATTAATAATACTAATAATAATTGTTATTATTATTATATTTTCACTCATCGAAGCTGAGCTAAACCAGTTCTATAACCTCTTGGACTGAAACTGTAAGTCTCGTCTGATCCGTTTCACATCCTTTAGTTATATGTTACCTCGTTAGGTTAGTTATTGTCATTCATTTATTCTCACTGGATCTCCGTCTGTGAAAGATGGCTGGGAAATAAGCCGCAGAAAATTTCCCTCATCGGCCACGCGCCCGCTGCAGATGCGCAGTCCCGGCGAAGTGCCGCTCAGCTGGCGGTGTCTGATCGTTGCTCTGATGTCGGGGTCTCAAATGGACCCCCGAGAAGCATTTATATGTATAATAATTCAGCTTTAATGCAAATTCCGTTTGAATTTAGCATTATTCAGTGTGTATCTGTAATATCTACAGATAATGGTGCTGAAAGCTGATCTACGAGCAGCAGCGCCGCGGTGAACAAGGTCATCGAATCCTATTGTAGATGTTACTTCACACTGAGCTCCTATAAAAGGTATTTTTTATACACATACTGCTTAGTGCTGAAAATTCAGATTCTTGTCTTTGAATAGGCAATATGTCCAATTATTTAACGTTTTTTTTTCACCCGGCACCCCCGTAAATGTAGCCCTGCGACAGGCTTTTTTGGGTTTCAGTTCGGTTTTCCAGCCCTCTGTACAGGCTGCTCCCTTGTCACCTTTTTCCCTCGTGCTACTCTAACCCCCGATTGCAGAAAAACGTGAAACACACGCACACACATACTGTGGAAGCTGGGAATGGCTGCACGTGCTTGCAGTAATTTTCATTCCTTTCTCTCGAGATAATGAGATAAGTATCGCGATAGGAATACCATTCTCGGCTTCCATTGGATTTGTATGGTACAACCCCCTGATCCCCCAACAACTTTTCAAGGACAGCCTCCTTTTTGAACCTTCATCCTCCATTTTGGAAACAGGTATCCTTCTTTGAATAGTTACACTGGTGGACACCCTAGTCCCACGCGGTCCCAGAGTAACAAATTCAGCCCATTTGGGGACATTCTCAATGTGCCCCCTCCCCCGCTCTGGTCCCACTAACGACCGACGTGTGACAGGGTGAGAGACATTATGGAGATGTGCTGTATGGATGCTATGGGGATAACCTTTAATAATGAGAGAGAGAGAAATTATTAATAAACATAACGGGTAATGAGTTCCAACCCCAGTCTCTGTATTTACCTCCTTACCTATCTAAGCTTATCTATATGTACAGCTGGGGATTTTGCTGGTGTAATTCCGGTTAAGAATTTAGCCACTGGGACTGCCTTCATGCTTATCCAAGAATCTAATATTAATCATCATCACTGTCAGCTCTGTCAGCCACAGCAGCTGATAAAGACCTTTAGAGTCACCTCTCTGATCAGTCATATTCAGGCAGGACTGCCGCCATTTTCATTTCAGTTAAACATATAAATTAAAATGGCTTGCATTAGTGATACTATTGCGTTCATTGTGACTGAAGACTCGCACTAGATTGCAGGAATACTGATTTCCATAGCTGGAAGGGTTAGTACCAAACACAGAGGTTTGTCAGGAGAAACAAAGGTGATTCATGGAGACACTTGCACCGTGTAGAACCGCAAATTGCTTGGGGGGGTGAATCAGTGTCACCGCTGAGGACGACCCCCAGCTTGCGGAACCGGAAAAACTACACGCTCCCTTGAAAAGGGCCTCGATGACTGAGTTAGCAGGACTGCTTGAAACATTGCACCCCCAAAGTCATCACCCAGCGATATTAGCAATGTCACATGGTGCCTGTGGTAGCCATTCGTTAAGTAATTAATGACTCAGTTTCTGATGGTACCCGTCACTCGTCTAGCTGTAAATGGATCTCACTGCACTAATGTTCTTTTCAGGTTGATTAAATATGAGATTTAATCTTCCATAAAGTCATACATATAGTGCCTTATTATCATTATATAATACTTTTTATGGGATTTGCACTGGACATTATTGTTAACTATCAAGAAGTGAAAGCAAATGCTCTTTGGGGTGTGTTGGAGTTTAAAAGTACAGGCTCGAGTTTCCTTTCCACTCCTTACTGCCCTCCAACTTGCACAGAGGGGAGCTATAAAATTTTCCACAAGGTCTGGCTTGGTGTTTGGCAGCAGGATTTGAGAGGAACTTTTCCCATTACAGATCTTTACACCAAACGTATCTTATAAAAACACATTTTAAGAAATTATCTAGCTTTACTGATCGATTAATTGCACTGATACTTTTCAACCCTGGGTTTCAGAGAAACATTTTACTTGAGACCTCTGTGTCAGGTTTAGTGTTCATAAATAAATATATTAATTATTTGCACTCCTGTTTGATTAATTACACAGATTATTTGAGCTGAGGGGACTGAGATAAACCTTTTATTAAAGACCCCAGTGTCAGATTAAGCATTCAAAAATAAATAAATGAACAGATACATTAAGAGATTAAAAAAAACAAATAAATAGCTTTTTTTGATTGATTAATTACATGGATAATGAGGATCCCTTCCCTCATAACATATAATGCCTGATTATGGACTGGATAGGATAAAGGTTTTGTGTGGCCTGTTTTTTTTTTTTTTTGGGGGGGGGGGGGTGCCAGCCTGTATTCTGCTGCTAGGCTGAACCCACCCCTCGCCCCCTGAAGAAACATGCTACATTATCTACTGTCACCTATGTATGAAGTGTACGGTGGATTAAAAATGTTGTTTTCCCAAAGGACAGGCCTCATTCCAGCCTCTCTGGTGTGATTAAAACATGTGGAACCCAGCCTACCACAGCTGCCAAAAGGTGGCGCCGCAGAGACCCCTGCCTCCTGTCCCCTCCAACCTCTCAGCTCCCGCTAATGCCCACAAACCCTCAGATGTACTAACTATTGTTAGACAAACGAATTAGTAGCGAAATGAGTCACTGAATACATAAGTGAACGAATGACTGAATGAAAGTGAGCAAATGAATGAGATCAGAAAGATCTTTATCGGCCAAGATTATTAAACATACTGTATAAGGATCTTTTTATTTTTATCTTTTTCTGTGTGCCCTGGTATAACGCATAACATGCAAGACAAATCAAGACAATTTGCAAGTATGTACACATGGATTTTCGAACATACCTTTTACACTAGACTGTCTACTAACAGAATCGACATTTGGTAGAACAAATAAATAAATAAATTGTGAATATAATATAAGAGAAATGATGCAAGGAAGAGTTGTAGGACTGCATGAATGAATGAACGAATGAATGAATGAAGTGCAAAAGAACAATTCATTGTTGGCCCGTAAGTGCGAGTCTGGGAATACCAATACCAAACAGTGAGCACAGAAAGTAGGGCAGAGGATTGAGCATTTCGCTCTGCCAGATGATGCATTATTTATAAAAGCAAACTTACCATTTTGCTATTAGAAAAGGGCAGCCTATCCTGCATACAGTAAAGCCATTTACAGATATGATCGGTTTACCAAAACAATTCCGGTTAAATACTTTATGCAAAGGTAAAAAGTGCTTCACGGGCTATACATAATAAATAGGTTTCCTGCTATAACAGACAGTGATACACAGTGCAGTGTGATTACCTTTCTCACTGCACTCAGTCACCCCAAAACACACTGGCAGCCCCTTCACCGGTTAGTTCTTGTTTAACTCTGAACACCATCACATAGGAATATTCCTGTCTGTAATATCACAGACGAATATTCCTGTCTGTAGTATGTAACACGCCTACATTTGTCATCCCTGACATCACCCCACGCTTTGTTATAAACAAAATGCTGCAGCGGTCGATTGGCAGACTTGCCCTTGCAGTACTGGGTGTCACCTTCAATGGGGACACAGGTACACAGAGCCCACACAAGAGCAGTGTTACAGTAATGACCGAAACATTCATTTCCTAATTGCACATAATTTATTTGCACAGAATGTATTATTCTATACATGTTTATTCACTTTTAATATCACAATATTCAGGATTTTCAGGAAATTTTATTCGTGTACTTTTAAATCTGTTTGCACTATGCTTCATAATGCACCTTCATAATGCATTCATAGAACATTCATAAGAAGCATGTACCTATAGCTTAATGGCTTTAATATTCATTAATAACAAACATTATATGGTAAAATAAAAATATATAATTGTGTAACATTTGTTTTTAATGTATATTAAAGCTTTTAAGGAGTGTTAGGATGCTAAGATGTAGTTACATGCTACTTATGAAAGTTGTAAGAATTTATGATGAATTATGAAGGTGCAGTTGTGTAAATGTAAAGCACTACCAAACAGTCAGTAATAGAGGCAGATGATATACATTGATTTATAACAAACAAGGAAACATCTAATTATATAGAATTAAAAAAGCAAAAAAATATGAATGTTTACTAATATTAATATGCTTATTGAATATATTCAATGATATATAATTCAGTTAATAATTCAGGAACCACACTTCTTGACATGATTGTCCCAAAATGCCGAAGTATTTGGGGCATCGAAGCCATACAGAGCGAATCGTACACGGTTGTAGAAGTCCAGGCTGCAAAAAGACGACGTGATGTTTACGGGAGAAGAAAGCTTGGGTGTGTGACCCCAACTCTGCATAAAAGGCACCTGGGTGTAAATATCCATCTTTCAGCTTTCACATCGCAGTGAGCTTGGAGCCTGTCCCAGAATGCACGAGGATCAGGGCAGGGGACACATTGGACAGGATGCCAGTGCAGTGCAGGGCATCCATCCATCCAGCTATGTTCTAACTGCAGTGGGGGGCCGGGGAGGATTGGAGCCTATCCAGACAATAATACCTATCTCTGAGATTATTATTATCATCATTATTAATAATAATAAAAAATAATAAGAATAAGAATAATAATCTATTTACTGTTAATGAGTCACTATATTTATTCTGTGCCGTTATGCTGCTGCTGTTACTCATTGCTTACAGTACATACAGTACACATTACACTGTGTATATGAACCCTTATGTATGTATATAAACTCCTGTGTCCAGCCCCCCTGTATTTTTCACTGTAAGTCCTGTGACGCCCCCCCCCCCCCCCCCCTCACTCACTGTCTCTATGTCCTGTCACTGTATACCTGTATATGCATGCTATGACAGTAAAGCCAAACAGGCTTTTACAAAGGAAATGGGCTCCACTGCAGGTTAGACCAAGTGGGATACAAACAACTGTAACCATTAAAAAGAAGAATATCAGCAGTTCATTTCTGCAGTCAATGTAGGTGCTTGTAGAGCTCAGCTCTGCTCCAAGGAGACCTGCTGAGTGGAGATCCAGGCTTACTCAGTAGCATGAAAGTCATACTGCATCGGCCCTTAAGGGAACATTATCAGACAGCAGGCCGGTTATTAATGGTCATTTTATGATGCTTATGATGCCCTCATTAACAGATGGAGATGCGCGGTGGATCTGCAGTTTAGTTCCCTCTGCTATTAGACTCTTTCTGCACCTTTTCTGATGCTCTAGACCATTAAAATGCTCGAGTCGGTCACGGGCCCATGAGCTCCACATACATCCTGTTCACACCAGAATCTGTCTACTACCACATCTTTTAATTATCTCCTCTTCCACTCCACAAACCGCTGATTTGCCCTGGAAATCCAGCACCTGCTTAGGGTATAATAAGATTAACTATCGGGCAATCTGATCTTAATAGCCAGCGATTTGCCATTAAGATATTACCGTGTGCTCCTTGTGATTGACAAGGGCTGGTGAGATTCATTTTCAAACATGTCGGTGCTTTTTACCAGCTTGTCAATAAACCAAGGGGGCTAAATTATCTGCCAAATGGCAACTATGGGAAAACTTCTAGCAGGATAAACCAATGATGTTCGAAACACTGGTGCATGGAGTTTGTTAATTACCTCCTACAGATCACTCCACGACCGCAACCGCAGTGTAATCGAGAAATGTCGGACGTGTTATGTGTTTCAGACGTGCTGCGGTGGAACGGAAAATGCTCTCCTGTGGAATGTTCCGGGTGCCCTGGTGAGTATCCGCTAATGAACAGAAGCAATGTTATTTGACAAGAAACGGAGACAGAGAGACAGACTGGGTGTCTGTTAAGTCCACAGTCTGTGTCTGGGGGAGAGACAGGGAGCGAGAGAATGGCGATGCAGCTTGATGTCTGTGATTGGCAGCTAAGAGCGAAATGCGAAAGCGATTCTGCGCTTTTGAAAGTGTGGATTCGGCTTTGGAGACGTGCAATGAGTATGTGAGCATGTGTGTGGGTGAGAGTAGCGTGTGTGACTATGACAGGAGTCTATGTGTGTCTGTGTGGTCATGTATATTTTACATTGTAGGGACCAAAATCAGACTAAAAACCTCTTATTTTGACCTTATGGAAATGTTTTTTTTTTTCGGTCCTCACAAGGTGAAACTCGGTTTTATAAAAAAAAATGTGAATGAATGCCAAATGTCTTGTTTGGTTACTTATACTTAATGTTAAGGTTGGTTAGGGGTTAAGAGTGTCAGAGGATAAGAATTATGCCCATAGAAATGGATGGAGAGTCCCCACAAAGATATAGATACCTAATCTGTGTATATTTGTGCTCGATGGCTGATGACTGACCATGCTTGATATGTAAGATGCTGGGAACCCTCTTCTTTTTGAGATGTGTCCAGCTATTGGTTGCTCTGGGGATACTGCTCAGATGGAGATTTACTCCAGAGCCTCCTACCCTCACTCGGGTTATTCTTGGTGTCCCTCTATATGCTGCCATATGCTCTGGTGGCCCCCCTGGCTTCATGCAAAACCTGCCAGCCCTATATCACCCCCGTCTTCTCTCCATCCAGCTCTTGGATAATGTTCCTAGTTTCTGCTAAGTTTGCTAAGAGATACCGAAATCAGTCATGGAGATCGCCTTACTGCTGCTGGAACCAGCCACCTACGGACCGGCGCAGAAGCTCCCTCAGGACTGTCCGTCACACCTGGTCTCGGAGCCCCTTCAGTAGGTTAAGCATCTACCACGTAGGTGACATATGGTCCAAGAAGATCACATCGCTCAAACTGTCAGCTGAAGGCACGTGAAGAAGGTCCCAGTGAACAAAAGACACCAATCAACCCCATCCTTGAACGCCACAGGGGGGGTAGCATATGGCGTGATCAGGAGGCTCAGGCGCGTACTCGTGCTGAAGTGTCCCGAACTCGCCCCCTCACCTGTGCTCATGGTGGGTACGGCGAGCTGCACCCCAGGGCTTGGGTCCTGCTGAGGAGGCTCTGGACCGCCTCCCCCCTGGACCCAAAGTCACTCTGTGTGTGCCGGGTAGAGCGGCGTCCAGCTGCTTAATGGACATTTTCACCCAGAGCAGCTTATGCAACCTGCGCTATCAAGGCTTTGCTGCGGAAGCAGCTCTTAGTGATGTGGTCTGAGTTTCAGCGCTAACTTGCTGAGAGGTCTCGGTTAAAAATAGACAAACTGGCCTCTCACACTGCACTGGATGATGATCATCATCGTCAGCATCATCATCATCCTCGTCATCCTTGTCACCTTGACATCATAATCATCATCATCACCATGACCATCATCATCATCCTCACCATCATCACCATGACCATCATCATCATCATCATCACCATAACCATCATAATCATCACCATCATCTTCATCGTCATTATTATCAAGTCAACATCTATAGTCATTTCAAAGTATGCAGGTGTACAGTGAAATGAAATAGCATTTATCCGAGACTTAAAAATGGCTTTGCCGGCAACATGATGTTAGACAGCAATGACAAAAACCATAGAATTAATAAACAAATGAACAAACGAATGAACGCACAAATATCTGTACATAGCGCCACTTTTCACTAGGGCTCTGCAATAGGTTTATTTGTACATTATCTCAGTTCAGAAACGTACATGTGAACGGCATACAGTGAAAAAGCAATGGGTATATAAAGCACCATGTGAGACAGTTCTTCTATTATTAGGTGAAGAAGGTTATAAAATGAGATCCATCATCCTACACCCAGCGCTTATGAAGTCTAGCATCCTGAATGTTTTATTTGTTCCATATGAAGGGAGTGCTCTCTCTATCTCACTTTCTTTGTCGGGGTAATGCAGCGCGGGGCTTGGCGATGAGCGGCGTGTGTGAATTGCACCTCAGACACCATTTCCTGCTGGGATTCTGCCTTGTCTTAATTACCCACTGCCCCTGGGCAGGACATCACAGTGCAGTTTGTGCTGACATGCCTGTTAACAGCTTGTTAAGTAATATTGTGACATTTTTGTCAGGTTTGTATTACTTGTTAAAATGCACACGTTTCCAGGATGAGCTGGAGAATTTAGGGTAATGATCCAACAAAATCTTTCAAGTAACAATATCTTTTCTAAAAGCTGACTGGGATCTGGTCCATTAACCTTCTGGTCACAGCTACACATGCATAAGAGTTCACACATATGATAAACATCATGGAACGATGTAGCATCTGACAAGAGAGTAAAGATCATGTCAAGCTCAAGTGGCAGGTCGTGGAGTGGCTGAGATCTCACTCCATGTGATCTGAAGGTCACTGGTTTAAATCTCGCTGAATAAATGAGCAAAATAAGCTTGTTTAGCTAAAAAGTGTCAGATAAGCAAGTGAATGCAAACTGCATAGAGTGTGAAAACGGGTGGTATGCTTAGTGAGGTATTAAGAAAATAAAATAGTAAATAAAAATGCCGACATGGATTCTCTGTACCTCCTGAGTTTTCATTTATTTATTTTTAAAAGCCATATTATATTACTCTCGGGAGAAAATTGAGATTACGCACGGAAGATTACAAGTCCAGCATATGCTGTTACGCTTTACTTATGCTTGCCATTAATTTCCGTAAAATCCCTATTTGCTTATTCGCTAAGAGTATAAGCCCTGCTAACACACACGATGGAATGTGAGTGACTGACAGCAATTATGTCGAAAGATGTGTGTAAATAGCTTTGAGATACAGGAAAGTGTGGAAATACAGAGGCGTCCTTAGAGATAGAAGCCGGAAAATATAATGAAAAATAAGGCAACGATTTCAGGGCACCTAAAAGACAGCCTGTTGTTCTACGGTTGAATTCCAATTAGCTTCGCTCCATTGAGCGCGGGGGCCTTTTAAACATGTAATTTGCCCCATTTTTAATTTACCGAGCCAGAGTGCCGTGCCGTCAAGCCCCGTGCCCGTCGCTGCTGCCTCTGAAAGCCACACTGTTCGTCTGTCGGTGATCAGAGAAATGGCAGGCAGGCAGGCTCCGTGGTTTCAATCTGCCACGATGAAGAAACACCCACAAAGAACAGCGGCGCCTGATTCCACTGGCGCATGAATATTCATTTCTTTGCCCCCTGCGCCTCACAAATGGTTTTTGTTTTGCGTGAGCATGCGTCGCTCTTTTCGATAATCGCAATTGCTCGCTTGCTCGTCCTGTAAAAAACACAGGGCGCTGCCCCAGGGAATTGAAGGAAAGAGGCCCAGAACTGTGAGGCACAGTCAAAAAATCCATTCAGGGCATAAAACACTACACCGTCGTTCAGCCCCATATGACGGATCTTCTTGAGCACAAACTCTCTGCATGTTTTTGTCAGCTGAAAGCACAGTGAGTTGGCAGGGGAGACCACATACCTGTCCGAGTGTCACCGGCAACCAGCAGGACGTCCTGTACTCCTGGGCATGGGAGGGGCATGGATACCCAGACAGATTTGGGGGAGCCCAGCACTTTGCAGGGGCCCTTGAATTACTTAAAATTAGGCAGGGCTGCCCAAGGGGACATTTTGTTAGGGGGCACAGAATTTCGAGCTCCGCACCTGCCGGCACCGAGTCCCATATCGCCGTGGCGGGAATACGGCAAAACGGCGCATCAACTCCAGGACCGCGCTGCCTCTGCTGCCCCCAAGCCCTCGGGCAGAGTGTGCCGGGCCATCGCCAGCGCTCTCTGGTACATTAGCACCTTAGCCATAGCCCCTCCCGGTGTCTTTGCTTTTCGCTGATGCCCGCGGAGGACAGAGTAAACAATCACGGGCCTCCTGAAGAGCAGGAGCATTAGCGGCATTGACAGCACCATATGCCACGCGGGCAGGGGGCAGCCGGGGCGGGCATGCCGGGCACGGTGGCAGGGCCTTGAGCAGAGGCCTTGGGGACCTCTGATCTACAAGGTTGGCTTGACAGTCTGACGCCGCTTGAGAAGTTCCACCATGTACCTTGTCATCCATGATATCCTGCCCGGCTGATTTCGCACCCCAGGGAGCGGAGGAAAAGTCTGACGCGTCGCCCCTTCTTTTCTCCGCTGTCTGGATGTCTGGCCCCGGCGAAGACGGCAGAAGTTTCCGAGGACCTCTGGCACGCTTGCCGGAAAGAGCACCAAAGGGCCGAGCATCAAGTTGGGAAATGATGGTGACCAAAAACGGAATGCAGTGCGAGCTTTTTTGAGACGAGGAGACCGTGTCAGAAGAAAGTGCCTTGGACCTCCGCTCCTGGGCACGAGTGGCTTGCAGATAAGAGAGTTTTGACAAGGCACTGTGAGTTCATCACCAGGGTTACACCGAACACGCCTCTCTGTCTCAGTAACGTGCCCACAAAGACGACAAGGAATCTCCTTGCACAGGACAAGGACACCAACTTTCCAGAAGAGTTCAGTTCACTTGTTTACTCACTTTCTCAGCCGATGCTAGCCAGAGCTACCAACAGACTAGCTCCTCTGCTACTTCTCTAACCCCCTGGTCGTATGCGGCACACCCCTCCAGATAAGCCTGCCTGCTAAGCAAACAGAATGCAAAATGTAAATGTCACACTGTGGAGACCTTCAGAATGTATCTCAGGTATGTTCTGATGAAGTTCCAAGTACCCTCTGGGAGCCCATAAAATTTTAACTTTTTTTTTTTTTGAATATAGTCAGATGACTCCAGGTAGCATATAATATTCAACCAGAGGCAAAGTCACTAGGGCCTGTATTCTTAAGGAAGAAGCTGCAGGGACAGACAGCGCCGTGCAGCGTATTCAATAATAAAGGCTGCTAGCCTAAGGATATTTGTTTAAAGCATAAATAATTCAATGTTGAGCTCCAAAGAAACGGAGACATGAAAGAAAAAACAATATTTCAAGTGGTAAACCTCAAAGTTGTCAGTTTCTTTTCTAATTAATACATGATAGAAAGGTTTAGCAGCTTCCTAAGAATTTAGATCAGGAGAGAGTGGTATTATTGTGTCTCGGAATGCAGATGCATTAAGGTTTTGTGATGCAGAATGACGTTTCGAATCCTCATGTTCGAATTGCTCTGGCCTCATGTTAGACACCCCAGTTTGTCCTCGTTTACTTAAAGGTGAGTCATTATGGCCCGAGGGGACGGAGGAGCGAGTGACAGGCTGAGATGGGGCCCAGCGGCTCACGGCAGCTCATTAGGGGCCCGGGGACATAGAAAATTAGTGACGACAGGGCCCAGGATCGGCACTCTCCACACACAAGCAGTAAATGACAGGCGGGATGATTTTCTGAAGAAGGAGAGAGGGTGAGTTACTCATCATGAGGAAGGGGAGGGGGAGGTGAGGGGGCTGGTGGGGTGAGGTGAGGGGGCTGGGGAAGGGCAAGGTGAGGAACTGAGGTGGTTCAGCTGAGGAGCTGGGTGGTGGGGGAAGCAGCTGTTTCAGCCTTGAACCAAATTGGTCATAAGTCTCGGTGCAGCTTAACCAGGTCGCATCCACAGGAACCATAGGGTCTGCTGGGTACCATAAACACAGAACGTACTAAAGGCAGGCTGACCTTATGGGGGCGCCGTGCCTCAAGGGACACTCAGAGGACCGTGATGCATGGGGGAACGGCCAGCGACCTCACGACATGCCACATGTGGGAGCATGTCACCGGTCTCCACGGTGATCTCCATGGTAACCCAGAATGCACGCTGACGTTGCTGACGTCCTCTGGGGCCTTGTCATCAGTATAATCATCAGTGATGCTGCGTCTGTGGCCTTGTCACCTTGGGGAAGACCTGAGGGGACATTCGGGGCTGCAGGCGAGTCTCCCTGTGTAAAGAGTGACTTGCATGGCGTTGACACAAAATCAATATTGCGGGTGAGTAAAAAACTGAAGAGCGACGTGTAGATGGCGCCCCTGCCTGAGCGATTACCGGCACTGCGGAACGACGGCTGTCCTGCCGGCGGTATTGTGTCATGGCCTCGCCAAAGTGCCGGGTCACCCTTCCCCAAACACACCAGCCGTCTGTGGATACACACTCGGTAACGTGTGTGGTAAAGGACAGGTCAAGGCAGTGTTTTATTGTAGCACACCGCTTAGCGAATGGGGGGGGGGGGGTTCTGACGGCTGAGCTACTGCAAGAGCAGGGCTGTGAAATGAATGTCGCAGCTGCCGATAAGCGTTGGGCACGCAGTGATAGATCAGCGCAGAAACGATGCCTCCTCAGGCCGCCGCGGGAATGAATCATTTATCGTGTGCCGGCGACGAAGAGTGCCGGACCAGTACTGCATTGCGGTTAGGAGCGGCAGCAGCAGAACCCGATGGGCAGCCCATGAGGATGGCTCCAGCTAAACACCGCTGGCCATTGCTGAGGAGAAGCACTGTCGGCATCCGCTTGGTGAGGTAGATCACGACGGCGTCACCGTCAGGCAAGGCTGTCGAATGTCCCGGAGAAAAACGGCTGAGGAAGATGTCTGTGTGGACAGTCTGGGCTTTTAATGTCCCTGGTTACCTGCCGGGGACCGGCAGCTGTCCATGATGATTCTGCGGGACGTTGACGAGGCCCAGTGTTCTGTGGCCGTCACACAAGGGACACGGCTGACTTAATGTCATGTTGTCATGGTTACGTCATGTTTATGTCCTTTTACCAGAAACCCATTTTGACTGCTTAGCATTTTAAACAACAGCAGCAGTAACAACAACAACAAGAAAAACAACAACAATAGTAATATTTATATTCCTGAATGCTTATTATTATTATTATTATTGTTGTTGTTGCTGTTTATATTATAATTGTTATTACTTTGTAATAATAAAGTATATCTCTGCATGGCTGAGCTGCATTGCTGTGATTGCTCTCGTATGCACCGCATCATCTCTGCAGCCGGGTTTTCGGGGGGGGGGGGTCAAATCCCCAAGCACCTTCTCCGATGTATCCCGGGGGGGGCATTGACATTTCCCTTCTGAACAAGTGTTCACCGTGGGACCCCCGTCATGGACACCGGCGCTCCATTAATGAGGCGACATCAGAAGAAAAGCTGAAGGATTCAGCTTTCAGCAGGAGGGTGTCACCCCGAAGAAGAGGACCGAGGATGTTTTTGGTTTGGAATTTGCAGAGTGACAGTCGGCATGGCCGGACAGTATCCAATGTGTGTGATCAAAACCGTGATCCCTTCTGAAGCTGCTCTGTCCTGTGAAAAAAGCTCAAGGCTGTGAAGATCCGCATTCTGCAAAAGGCTTTTACTGTGATCTCACAGTTCACACACTAAACTCTGATGTTTTCAGAGAACCACAAAAACAAACTTAGAGCAGAGTGTCCCTGGGATGGGAGAGGAAGCGCATATAGGAAAATCGCAGGACATTTCAGGCTTAGGCTTCCTCATGCATGTAAATGTTATGCTACCAGCAGGGCGGCGCTGATGTATTTTTCCAGATGCACCCAAGCAGGGTCATGAAAGCTGTATTTAAATGAATTTGGCCGAGCTGAAGATGGGAGGCAGGAGGACTGTGGGGCATGCAGTTGTGACCTGTGAACTGTAGAGGTGTTTTACAGTAGAATGTAGGTTAATTAGGCTATGAGTTTGCTTTTACATTTGGCTGGGTTGTCGCTTGAGCGCCAGGTTGGTGAGTGATTTAGGTTGTGCTTTAGGTAATGAGAAACACTGAGATTTTAGTTGGGTAAACTGTGTTCTCATTGGATAGATACTCAGTTATGTGGTGTAATAAAAATATCACATCAAGGTCAAGGGAAACAAGACGCCCAGGGTAAACCACCCATGTCATATCACGTGCATATTATGGGACCTCTGACACGTCTCAGTCGCGACACTGCCATGATGGTTCGCACGACGTTTAACATTATCAGTAAGCGTGGTTTCTTGTAGCATGCTAATTTGAATGCAATACCTTGAGCGGCTCCTGCAATGAAACTAAGTTTCCATGAGTTTTAAAAGCTGTTTGGGCATCGGGATTCTTTCCCAGCCCACATTCGGACAGCTGAGTTGACATCAGCTCCTGAGGTACTACACGAAAACCCAGAAAAACAAAAAAAAAATAGAGCAGGAATGAAGACACCTAGAAAAATCATAAACAGCCGATAAAAATAATTGTTGTCTCCTTCCTCTCGAGCGGGGTCCCACGTCTATGGTGAAATCTGGCAGAAACAGAGGGGGAGAGCTTCACACTGTTACATGGCCCGATCAAACTCGGAATGCTGTGAGACTATTTGCATTGTCCTCTTTACCCCTGGCTGCTGAGTGAGGGAGTTGGGTTCAGCTCCCAGCTCCCAGTGCTGACACAATCACATCCCCTTCCAGTCCTTCCAGAAGCTATCTGCCGACTGCGGTGCTGTCCTTTTGTAGATCGTCATGCTCTGGATGATAACAAACTGTGTTATACATGCTGGGAGAAGCTGGGAGTGTAGTGCGTCTGGGCGAGGGCTTGAAACCTGGACGGGACCCGCTGTGGTACTGAAGAGCCAAGGCAGTGCAGCTGAACAGCTCCAGTGAAATATCCAGCTGTAAAAATGCAAAGTGGTTTTGGACTCCAGAAAATGGAAAAAAAATCCAAGAAGAAAGTATGATTTTCAGAAGGCTGACAGTTTACAAGGAGGAACAACCCCAAAAAATGTGTCAAATACAGCAAGCACATGTAAACAAAAGCTGTTATTAATATTAAATACATGCATGTGTTTTGCTGGTGCAGGGGTGGGTTTGTTGACTCAAAAAGTCACTTCACAGCCCCCTCACCACCCCTCAGATGTTTCAAAAAACAAATTAAATAGCGAGTGAGTAAAGTCAGATGATAGCTGCTGTTAGCATGCTGTTTTGGATCTCCTAAATAAGGAATTAATATTAAATAATTAATATTTAGTATAGTAGCCAGCAAATGCAGAGTTTGAGGGCTGGTAAGTAGCGCCACACTGCCGGGGACAGAGAAACGTCTGCGTGTCTGATTGGGATTCAGGCAAAGCTGGAGTATGTCAAACATAAACAATATTTATAAATATAAGCCAGATGTACAGAAGGAAAGCAATGTGTCAGCTTACATCACCTCTGAGATCACAGCAGAAGGGACAAAAAGACTGCTGGTGTCCAACTGAGCGAAACACTGCAAAAAAATAAACAATTAACATTGCAATCTACCTAATTCTTCAGTCAAATGTACATTTTCATATACCCACAAAAAGACACTTCCTGTACCTTTTTATGTCTAGTACTAATTATACAGTACCATTAAATAGCAGGTAAATGATTCTCCAAAACAAAATCTAAAGAACTTTCTCGAGTGATTAAATGGCACACATTAAATTGAAATGTTTTCACTGTGGTTAGTGCCACCAGTTTCTGACCCTGATAAAATCTATCAGTTATCGGAACTGAATTTCCACTTCTCCGCCGTTAACTGTGAAGGATATATATGACACCTAAACATCAATACAGCTCCAGGGAATGCTCGCTGGCTCGTTAAGGCCTGAGCAGCCTTCTATGCATTTATGTCCCGGGGGCGTTTTCTGTCATTAGCATTATAGCTATTAGGAGGCAGTTGATAAATATCGGAACGATTGCCGTGCTTTTCATGCTGAGATCCGGCCCTCAGAGCAGAAAACATGAAAAGGGGTGAGATCTTCACCAAGGCCGTATCGATTATTTAGGTACCTTGGAAGCAGAACTTGAAAACCCACTTTGTAAAGATGGAGCCATATTTTAATTGATGTGGATGTGCAATATGGAAGAATGGAGATATCATGGAGCCTGTAATTTTTGCCATTAATATTTGACAATCAATGTCAATTCTTCAGGAACCTGTATGCCACTTCCTAGACAACCCTTGACATCTTCTGTCAAAACTTAATCCGGATTTGAAGATTTAATCAAGACTCTGACTCCCGCAAACTCTTGTTGGGAAACTTGAAGAGAGGCTCTAATCAACCTATTAGCCTGGGAATGCATCCTGGGACGCTGGATATAAGGAGAGTAATTAGGGCTGTCATTCTGCCAATCAGCCGCAGGAACGCTGCGAATCTGAAGTGAATAATTAGGACTACATCTCACACACTCTAGTTCGTCCCCAAAGCATGATGGGAAATCAGCTGGAGATTCCACTCCCATTTCTCAACACAGATCCGCAAAGAGCCAAAGCAAAACCACAGCGTTAGTACAGATATTTTATCTTTTGCAGATTATGCATATTATCCCTCATACTGGGATTATCCCACTGACCAGATAGTTATAAACTGTTTGTTTTTTTCTTCATTTTCCAGACCTTTTCTTTTCTGGCGGCCAAATTGCCTGCTGAATCGCCAGATAGGAAATCCCTCGCGAACCTACAAAGCGAACAGAGCCAACTCCATTCCGAGTCAGACTTGTGTGGAAAGCCATGGTGCGCAGGGAGTGGATGCTGGGAGATGAATTTCGGGGATGTGAATGTGCATTGGGGTCATGGGGGGGCCACCCCCAGCCTCTTGACCACACCACTAATTATCCCAGTGGAATTATCCAGAATCCAGCTCTCGTTCCGCGTTTTTTCGAACCTCATTACCTAGCAGACACCTTTAGTCCACCTGCGTCACGCTTTCAGGGTGAATCCGAGGTTTTTCACCCAGGGACACTTATCTTGTTCAACACCTCTGTCTCTGTTACACTTTGCTACTTGTCAGATTACAGATCGGACATCTTGGGAATGTCTAGGCAAACATAAACAGAAGCCAAAGGGGGGGTGGGGAAGGGGCAGTGTATGGCTCAGCCTCTTAGTCTTCTGTTCAGGTCAGAAAATCGCTGGTGAAAATCCTGTCCTTGGCAGAGTTGTCACATGGCTGCTGAGCTCTTCAGCGAGATCCTTAACGCCCCCGAAAATGTTAGCGAGGCAGCCGAGTAAATGCTGACCTTGCGCTCAGACACCGCGCCTCACTCTCTGAAAAAGGAGACCTTGACGGGATATGTGAAAAGTACCACACTCTAATGTGCCGGCATTTGTGTGAATGGCAAGTAAAGTTTCATTTTCATTAATATTATAGGATGGCGGCTAGCAGTCCTCTCCATGGTCCCAAAAAACACGGGACCAGTAGCCTGGTGTTCTAGCCTGGCGTCTCAGCCCAGCTGCTCGGATAGTCCACCCCGGCCTGCTCCATCACTTTCTAAACCGTAAGGACGCCTCAAGGCAGAAAGGCGCCGTCTGCAGTGAGGGGGGGTTGTGCAGTTTGGGACCGGAGGCTGCATTGTGTATCTTCTGTGGCAGAACCGCAAACAATGCCCCAATGCCATCTGTCTTAGCACCTGTCACATGCCACGGTGACCAAGGCTGACCGCCTTCAAATACGTTCATAAGTGAACTCGCCTTCGATACCATGATCCAGTCAAACTACAGCCACCAAAGTGCTGACACCATGACACTATGGCACCAGCACTTTCAGTTCTGTTTCTGAGCTGCGCACACTAATTTGCCTGCACTGCATGTGTGTACTGTCTCTGCACTTTCTCCTGTTTTGTCTGTTACGTACCTCACTGCTGTATGCACCAGAATTTAATCCATGGAGCGATATACTTTATCTAATCTTATCACGGATTTGAACTTGGAAGCCGGACCTTTCCTGGGACTGTACCTGAACCCAAAGTATCACCTGGACCTGAGAGAAACCTCACTGTACTGTACCACACGCCATGGAGCAAAGGGCAGCTGGCGAAGTCTCATGGCTGTATCATTGTATGCGGGGCTTGTTTATTTATTTTTTTATATTTTTAATTAAATTCTGTGGTGTAATTTCTTCTGCATATTACCGGGAGCTACATTAATAAAATTTAATTAAGATTTATATGCAGGGAAATATAGAAAATTATTGGGGCTGGCAAATATAGGAGTGATCCTGTACGGGAAAGGTCAGGAGTCCATTTAGGCCGTAATTTTTTTGGGGGAGAAAAGTCTGTCCCAGGAAAGTTAATAAAATATTGTCCAATGGATAATTAAAAATGGCTTCAAATTCTCCGCCCGGAAAGAAGGAGAGGAACATGTAGTACTACCTGCCACTAAAAAAGGCACTTTACAGGGCTGTTTGTTTAATTATTCTGTCACACAGGGCATCGTGGGTGGGTAATTAAGACCGACTGGGTGTGTAAAGTCAGATAATCTCGGAGTTCGCTGGCACTGGGTCCCGCTGAACACGGCCGAGCTGCCTGGTTAAACACGGCGAGCGCGCGGACAGACGAAGCGTTAAAACTGCCCGGCACAAAACACGCTCGTGAGGAGATGTGGGACAGCGCCAGCCGCCCTGGAGTGAGGGCGGAACGCCCAGCGCGGTCTGCTACTCGCCACGAGCGACGGCGTCACCGCGGCGAGTGCGAAATCGTGCCGCTGGGGAAACGTCATGTCCCCGACACTCGGTGGGGGCACGGCGGACATTTGGGAAGCTTCGGGAGTGTGGGAATTCGAGGTGACACATATCTGCCTGCCGAGGACACTGTGACACCATGTGACACCGACCACGGCGAGACTTTCCGGCAGTTTTACAGTCACCATAATGCTGAAAATCCCAGCAGAAGCAAAGGAAAACTTAGTTTCAAAGTGATTTTCTGCAGATGACTTTTCTGCGGATCGTTCCGGCAGGCAGTCCTTTTAATTGAAGTTCAAAACAAAAATGAATGAATAAATAACCAGGAAAAAATGTGCATCTTATAACAAAAGGGTACAATTTAATTGAGCTACAGCAGTGGTGGGCTGTTCCAGTTTATCTGGGCATCTGTACAGAAAGGGCTGCTGGCAGCATCTCATATGTAAAACAGGGAGCCTTTTAGGTAGGAGCTCAACTATTAAAATATCATCCATCCATCCATCCATCCATCATCTTCTCCTGATCAGGGTGACCGGGGCCTTTAGTCTGTCCCCCACAAGGCTGGGCTACACCCTGGATGGGATGCCAGTGCATCCCATGGCACACATTAGAATATCAAGGCGTATAAATGAATAAAAGCTAAACAGTTACCTACCGATAGCTGGCATGTCTGTGTGTCGCCTGGTGCGCTGGAACCCAAGTGAGACAGGCTCTGCCGACCACTCGGAAAAGCGAACGCAGACTGTGGGCATGTGAACACTGCTACCCAAGGGAGTCACTCGGCAGTGTGGTCAATACATGGGCAGTCAGGGAAGACCAACCTACCCTAAAATACTGAAGATTACAGCAGCACAAGACACGTTTACACAACAAGTGAGAGTACAAAGATTGTCATCATATGGAAAGAATGGAGACAGAGTTACAGTCATTAAGCCTATCAACTCTACCCAGGAAGGACAATAACCCGGAGCGTAGGTTGGTGGTCAGGGGTGAGGGTTAGGGAGAGGTTAGGGCTGGAAGTGTGTGTTCACGTTCCACACCTCACGCCGTAATGGACCAGGAGGTCTCTTAGCAGTTACTCATGCGGCATAACTCAAAGGGTCAGTTTACAGTGCTGACAGACAGACACAATCCCAGAATCCCCCTGGGGAAAGTAGCAAATTTGCAAGTTCACAGATCCCAAGCCCTATCTGCGCAGAGAGGGCAAACAGGCGGGGGGCATTCCCAGAAGGCGCTGGGGCAATGGTAATGATGTGAGAAATCGTGAGAAAGGCATTGAACCTCCCCCCACACACTACCCTTCACCCGCCCCCCGTAAGTGCTAGGAAATCATCACCAGAATCCACAAGACAGTTCACCACCACTCAGACCACGCATTTCAGTGGGGTTCCCAGGCTTAGAAACAGTCACCACACTAAGTATTAAATACACACCTTTTTTTTAGGAGATACTGAAGCAGCATGTTCTGCTAACTAGCTCGCTAGCTAGCATCTTCTGACTCGTCTCGCTAGCTATTTATTTAGTGTCTTTAAACAGCAGTGTGTGTGTGTGTGGGGTACAAAGTAACAACAAAGCCGGTCATGTGTCCAAACAGAGTCTTGTGGACAGTGACTCTTAAGATGAGTCAAAGCACCGTTGTTCATGACCAAAATGTCTAAGATGCAAGAATGCAAGAACACAAAGAAACAAAACCATGGATGGCATCACTCAGGGGAAACTGAAAAATCCTTAGAAAATGGACAGCATGCAGGAAGCAGAATAAACGAGCGTGATAACAATCCCCCTCAACCATGCAAAAATATTATAATGAAATTCAGTCAGCGTTTTTTTTGGGATTCATTAAACCTGTGTTTGACTGAGCTCCCTGCGTCCTCGGTCTGTTTAAGCCGCTATCATCTGTATTCTTTAATGATTTGGCAGGAAACAGTCCCATAGCGGATGCGCCCCCCCAGCAGGATAGGCCCTAGCGGGCAAATCGACCGTGTCGAGTCAGACGCACACCAGGAAACGTCTGGCCGCGACACAAAATCCTGCCAGCCCTGGCAGTGCAGGGTAAGACGCTGTGCGGGTGGCACTGTGCGTGGTTAGGACGCTGTGCCCGCGATCAGAATGTTGCTGGTTCAAAACCAGGGGTTAGCAGAAAAATTTTGCCATCGGGCCCCTTAGCAGGGCCCTTACCTCCCTGCTGCTCCAGGGACTGGCTGACCATGCCTTCTAAATTGCACAACGCTTTGGAGAAGATTTTGGTTAAATAAATGCAATAATTTGGACTACCAGTATATGAATGTGAGTGTGGATGGGTGAATGTGAGGCATAACTGTAAAGCGCTTTGAGTACTCGTAGGAGTAGAAAAGCGCTATATAAATGCAGTCCATTTACCATTTACCATTTTAGAGGGTAGTGTTAGCAAACAAATTAATTGGGGTATGTGTACTGGGGTGGGAGTAAGAAGGAAAAAAAAGATTGCAATGATTTCCCTTTTTGTTTGGCCTTGGGTAGTGTGAGAAAAGTGCCTTGATAATTTCAAGTAAGACACTGTTACTGTCATCCGTCTAAATGATATGGACACATATTACGGTGTATGGGACACATACGTGCTCCACAAGATTTACTGTCAGACTGGACTGAAAAAGAAAAAAAACTGTGATGCAAAATCGTGTTTATTTTGCTCCTGGAGAAAACACGATTGTTTCAGCTTGCAGCTGGACTCGCTTGAAACCTTGTCAATGTTTGCGCTCAGGATAAGATTCGTATTTTTTTTAACCTTGCCATATTTGTTTTCTCCCCTCGCAAACCATCGGTGTTGTTGACATCTGAATGTACGGCGGCCTCTCCGGGCCCGGAGACAGACCCCCCCATCTCCGACAGATAAAGCAAAGCATGTGTGGGGAGTCGCGTTAGCTACCCTGTGGTGTCCTGACTGCCTCCCCTGTCAGACTGGATCTGTCACTTTGTTTTTTAGCCCTCGGACAGGTGTAAGGCGCCCACATTCCCCTCCTGGTCACGTGACCATCGCCGTTGTCCAGCTGCCTCAGCTAACTGCATTAGTGCAGAGACACTTTGCTTCCGTCCCCCTGAATTAAAGGCTTTAATGCGAATTGCCAGCTCATTGAGTTATCGGAATTAACACTAATTATCTCTGACAATAGCTTCCAAATTGTTTTTAAGTTGTGTTTACCTTGCAAAGCATTAGATGAGGTCTGTGGACTTAATTATTAGCCTGGACAGGTACATGTATGCAAGACTAAAGGATGATAACCAGCAATGTAAAAAAAGTGACCTATTAAAATAAATCATCTATTTAAACAACGGGAGGCGTTATGGTTAGGGCCAGAACTCAAAAGTCAGGGAAGCAAGAAAATTAGGGCCAAGGACCTTATAGACGGTGTCTGACCATGTTTTCCCATTGCTGATGCTGATCAGCCATTTTTATGGTACCACCCCCTATAAACATTAAATTCACTCCATTGGATACTTCCCATCCCCATGTCACATGCTTCTGTTCACCATCCAATCAAGATGAAGGCTGAGATATTCAGATCGCTGTTAGATAGAGAATAATAATAATAATAATAATAATAAATTTTATTTTAAAGGCGCCTTTCAGAGCACACAAGGACACCGTACAGAATTATACAACAAAGAACAATCAGAATAAAAAAAAACTAATTACAAAAACTAAACCAGTAAAAAAAGCTAAAAGAATTCACAGAGAGTAGGCACTTTTAAACAGATGTGTTTTTAGTTTGGATTTAAAAAGAGAAAAGGAATTTACATTTCTAATGTCTTTTGGTAAGAAGTTCCAGAGTCGGGGAGCAGAGCAACAGAATGCCCATAGTGACAAGGCGGGCAGAAGGGACGATGAGATGAATAGAGGAGGAAGACCTGAGGGAACGAGAGGGAGTAGCAATGTGAATTGAATCAGACAGGTATGGAGGAGCGAGGTTGTGGATCTCATGCCTTCATTCTTTGGAGATGAACACTTAAACTTATAATAAATTAACTTATTAAGATAACTTAATCTTTATTTAACTATATTAACTTCCTAACTATATTGATTTACAGGGGTTTGCTGCTGGGAAACGTCATGCAGGTGTGATATTGAGGATGACCTGTTGGTCTTAAAATATGAAATCTCACAGGCATGAGCTAATGCTAATGCAGAATTTTCCGTCTATACATTTTGCTGCAGTGATTCAGTGTTTGTTGAGAAGAGTCCACGACCGCGTATGATATTTCACACAAAACAGCGACAGCCTTCAGCCTTTACCTTTGGTGACCATGACGGCTGAGATTAACACCTCGAAGTTCCGCCCAGTTCGTGTAGCCTTCACACAACCTTCATCTCCAGACTGACGGCCACCTTCTGTTATACTGCAAAGCAATTTCTGATTTTATTTAAAACAGAATTCCTCCAAATCAGGCTTGTGCTGAATATTTCTCTATATGAATACATGGAAGGCCTTGCACAAATTTTGCTATTATGATAGTTGTGAAATCAAAACAAAGCTCAAAAAACCGAAACATTACGCAAAGCAGCAGCCTCTGGCTCCAAGGTTCAGGGGCTAACTTTAATTATGCATCTATTCCTGTTCCTCTGTCTGCAAATGGCAATGTGCTCTCCACTAATTGGAAATCGGTTCAAGCTGCACGTTCGCTCATTTCCTGAACGACGTGCACTGTACGGGTGACCTTTAAGCAGACTCCGTGGAGGACGAAGCTGATGACGATCCATCTCCCCGGTAAATCTACTGTAGCCATGTCTCTACGGGCATCATACCCCTGAGACGAACATCTGAACACCCACATGGTGATCGTGTTCCCAATGTTGGGCTACGATCTTCAGAGTGTAGGAGTTCGCAGTTCACGTATCCATGAACCTGAGGGATTCGTGATCAGTAGTTGTTATAAGCTATTGCATTTTATGTAATCTTTATAAATATTCTCACCCACATTTAATTATCAAACACTTTTATCCAAAGCTACATACATATAAGAAAACAAAGTCAGAAATCTGTGGTGACATCACGTTACCAACCCAGGGATTTTAACCGTTGACCTTCAGAGCATAGGCAGAGTGCTATAACCTGCTGAACCACACACACATAAGCACGTACAAGAAAAACTTTATATATGCATGCGTGTATCAGATAAATATTAATATACATGCTGCTACGCATGAATGTTTAATGGTACATAAGCAGCAGATGTTCTGAAAACCTACACAGTAAATATTTCTTTCTAAAAACAGCTGCAGTTCCTAATGCCTTGATGCCTTTTGAGGTTCCTGCCTCGATAATAAGCTCATTTTCATCTGCTGGGTGCTTCAAGTGTCGGAATCGTTCGTCATTCCGTCTATATGAGCCCGGGAGCACGTTTAACGATGCTAAACAACTCGGACAGCTCAGATTAGGATCACGTTGGCTAACGGAAAGACTAACCTAAGAGGACAGGCAAATTAATAGAGTCATTTGGTGAGATTTCTTCATTTAATTAGACATATTCTTGTGTTTTTAAAGCTGTTTGAGTGAAGGTGAATTAATTTTTTGTAAACGTGCAGTTTTCTAGAGACCCTACTTCTGTCCGAAACCTGATTACTATAATCAAGTTTTTGTTTTTCGTTTGAAGTCAACAGGAAATGAGAAGCGGTCAATGAATTGAGTTTGCAATTAATCGGTCGCCGGTTCGATTTCTTGAAGTAGTCGTGCTTGATTTTCTGTATTCAGCAGTATCCCTCTCAATTTGGTTAATTAATTAGCATGAGAGTGTCAGTTGGTGAGTATTCTCTATTGGAGCAGCATGGGGCTGTCGGAGTGTTAGTCTGCAAACCAATAATAAACTGAAGGGAAAATGGCGAACGACTCCAAGCCTAAATCACCTAAGGTGCAGTGCCACTGCAGAAGCACCCATGAGGAAACTGGCACCGAAAAGATATGACAAAGAACGACATGTTGTTAGTCCATGAGGTCACATTGGCGCAATGTAGCGGTTGACAACAGAAACGCTGCTTATCGCAAGCTGGGAGCATGATGTCGTGACAGGAGCAGACAGCTGTCATTGCATCAGCGGCGGTGAGACTGACGTCTGGGCGTTGCCGGTGACGAGGGTGGAGGGGTGATCCCGCAAGGAATCACATGCCAGACGTCTGCTTTCTGATACCTGCAAATTGATCATTAGCTGCGATTCGGAGGCGCCCCCAAAGCTCAGGGTGGGATTTGTGCCAGCCTCCGCGTCCTGACGGGACCAGCTGACAAGGATTCCACCGCTCCGAGTACAGGTTTTACCCGGGAGATTCCGGTCTACAACCTGGAAACGCCACGCTCTTAACGGCGATGAAGTGTGTGGGAACATTTCACAGGTGGTATGGCATCTCCAAGGGCCCAGTTACCGGGTCACATGGATTTTGCGTCTCCTCCGTGAGCTCACAAGGGAACTCCTCCGGCGGTCCATTCGCAAGTGGCTCGGGTCAAACTGACGACTCCCTGAGCATGTCAAAGTGTGTGCGTGCCAGACGCCCTCCATGGCCTGGCATTTTGTACAAAGCCTGACTCTCCCGCTGAGCCGAACTTCCTCTGACACGCTCGAGATGAGCTAACCACAGTATCTTTCATGCCATCTTCAGCTATATGACACACAGGTCACACACTGAGGTGAAATGTCTGTCTCGTTGGTCGCAGTGCAAACAAACTGTAATAAATAGAGTATAAATATGTAAGATATTTAATGAAGATATACAGTATTGAGACATAGACACATAAGACACAGACATGACAGACAAAAATGCAGCCAAAACAATCAATAATCCACTTTAAAAAGGAAAGTGCAGCTTTGATTGAAGCTGCCAAAGTTTTTCAAATATTAATTTGTTGCCCAATATCAATAGCAAAGTGTCCTAGCAGCATTGGTCAGCGACAGTGGCCGGCAACGTTGCTCTAAAAGTTGTCTTGTGTATCTTCACCCTACGGATTTGGGGGAGGGAAAGAAGCACACCTGGTGACCTGGTCAATGATCAGGAAATATACTAAGTATATTCTGTATGAAACCGCACAACTGAAAGTTTCCTCCAGCTAATGCTGCTAAAGTCACATACGATACAAGTGGCAAGTAAGAAAGTAGAAAGTGGCTTGGAGCGGCGCTGAAGGGTCCTCTGCAGACACATATGGTCGGCCGCTGTCCTGCATCTTTAAGGTCTGCATCTTAAACGAGGGACAGGAGCCCTCAAAGACCCCATTAAGCGAGGCGGCTCGTGGGGCAGCGTGCGACAAGCCCGGCTGCGAGCCGGCAGATGGACAGGCTAATTAGCCGGACAGATCGCAGCGTGCTGCCGCGGCCCTTCTACTGGAGAGCACCAGGAATACGCCCCACGCTGTCAGCGCCGCTGCTTAATTGCTGGCCTGACGTGCCGCTAATTTTTTCCAGCGTATATGAAAGGGAGGATGACAAACAGGCCGGCTTAGCGTCGGCGCTAAACGTGTGACTCTCTCAGCAAGCCGCCCTGAAGTTCTCGGCTTGAAGATGACAGCCCCTTCTGATCTTTCTCCTACAGCTAATGACCTATCTGGTGTTGATTTACCTAATGTGCTGTTTTGTCTAGAAAAGGATTTGGCCACGCCCTTCCCTTGGTTGGTCCAATCACACTCAGGCTGGATGTATGAGGATTGATGGAAATTCTGAAATGGAGAAACCCCATCTGACTTTTGGGTCTGACAGAGCACTTACATGGACGAGTTCTGGTGTGTTCTCTGTGTGCATAATTCCTGTGCCCACAACACAGATAACCCTCTGACCCAGGCCTGGTACTGCCCCTAACCCAAATCCCAACCCCCCACACCCCTCCAGGTCTTTAATTGTGCCCCCCGCCAAAATACCAGGCCTGTTCACTGCGTTCTAAGCTGACCCAGTTGCTCTCGCACCGGATCAGGTCCATTTTATCACCATAAACGTTCACCCTGTACAGCTGTACATAACTTGTTTTCTCGTACCACAGAAATAAGGGCTTTACTGTCCCGGCAAAATAGTAACCATAACAGGCATTTCTCATAAAAATAAGAAAATTGCATTCCCAGAATGTGCAGTGAGACATTTAGCATGTGAGGTTTATATTTCGTCGGGCTGTTGAACCTGAAAGCTCACAAAATGTACAGAGTCACAACCTTAATGCTTTTGAAATAAAGGCATTATTTGTAATATAGTTTTCAATAAACTGATCTCAGCGAATCATCAGCTAGAATATGTATTCATACTGGAAACAGAGAAAACATTCAGATCTGTTTTCCTGTTTAATGTCAGTTCATAATGAACAGTGTTATTCTTCTCCAGCGTACAAATATGGGGCCTGACAAACCAGTCAAACACAACAGTGTCTGACTCATCTGACCTTAGAGATTAAGAATAGAACCAACAGACAGATGAAAACCTGTTTAATAAATAGACTGATTATCTATCCAAAAATGTGGAAATAACCATTGGGTCAAAACCCAGGGGAAGGTGAATAGTGTATGGTAAGTACCTGCAAAGGCTATTGTGACAAAATATCAGCAAAAATTTCATTTTACTTTTAAAGAACCAAACCAAAGCTATCCAGGGAGTTCACAAAATCCAAATTGACTGACATGGGAACTTTGTGGCCCACTCTTTCTGCAGTTGTTGAAAAATAATGTTTTTTCCACAGTTTTCCCTTTGATTCAGAATATCAGAGATCATGTACTTATTTGATACCACCAGGGAAAATATATGTCGCTGCAAGGAGTCAGACCAGCGTTTCTGATGGGGGGAAAAAAACATACTGCAAATAGTGAATGATGAAAAGAGAGATGGAAATGGTGAGTTCTGAGTTGCAGTGGGATGGCCCAGTAAAACGCCTTCTGACCTCAGAAGGGGAATTAAGATGTCCTGTTAAAATGGGGGGGGGGGGAAGGTATGCCAAAATGAACAGCATGACCGCAGGAGAGGAAACCCAGAGGTCGTAGGTTCTGCTACAAACCTATATGAGCTGCATACACGATCAAATATTATTTTATTTAAAGTGATGCTTCTCTTTGACCACTCTTTGTGGTCAAATGGGCATTATTGTCATACCATCCACATATAGATAATAGCACCACAAAGTACCATTCTCCGACAACCACAGTGCAACATACAGATAGGGATGATGCAACATACAGATGATGATAATAATTCATCCATCCATCCATCTATCTATCTTCCAACCCACTTATACTTCTGGGTTGCAGGGGGTCCGGAGCCTATCCCAGAAGCTATGGGCACGAGGTGGGGAACAACCCAGGACAGGGGGGCCAGCCCATCGCAGGGCACACTCACATACCATTCACTCATACCTAAGGGCAATTTAGTAACTCCAAGGAGCCTCAGCATGTCTTTGGTCTGCGGGGGGGAACTGGAGTACCTGGAGGAAACCCCAAGATGACACGGGGAGAACATGTAAACTCCACACACGTAACCCAGGTGGAGACTCGAACCCAAGTCCCAGAGGCGTGAGGCAACAGTGCTAACCACTGCACCATCATGCCACCCCAATGATAATGACAATAATAATAATATAATAAAATGATCAGTGCCAGTCTGGGTGTCTTGTCCTGCCTGCCCTGTGCACTTGACCCACCTGTCTCCACCCCTAACGGGACCACGCATGTTACTTGTTTGTCTCCCAGCTGCCTCTCATTAGCTACCTCGTTAGTCCCATATATACTTGCTTCCCAGTCCTGTTCACTGTGCGCAAAGCTGACCCAGTTGCTCTGGCATCAGAACAGGTCCATTATATCATCCCAGTCCTGTATTCCCCAGTCTGGTAATTGACATCGAACCCTCTGCCCTTCCTTGCTTCACTCCTTCCATTTTTGATGCCTCACGATCTTGTTTATCCCCAGTCGCTGTTCTTTTGAGTCTAATAAACCCCATTTGTGATATGAAAAGTCCTGCACAATAGTCAGGCTGCCTTTAGGATGCTGCAACACTCTGCTCTGTAAGGTAGTAAGTTGAATAGGAAGGACTGTTATGAAACACCAACAGCACCCAAAAGTCATGCAGCCTGGCCTTGATTTTCTGACTCTGGCCAGGAACAGTTGCAGCCTGGTAATTAGCATGGAGAGTTTAGCGGACAGGGTAACAGCACTGGCTAAGTGGTCGCAGATCTAAAGGATGAGGATAAAGAGGTATATTTTTCCCCATTTTGTCAGGAGGGGGGCAGCAGGGCGTGATAGAGGGGACATTTTCAGACAGGAGCACAAAGGGTTATCGATTTCACCTGCGGAGAACCATGAACGGTGGTGCCACTGACACGGTCCCCTGCTCAGTCTAACCCGTCTGCTGCCCGTCACCAGCACCGGCAATTAATGTCGACTATCCCCTTCACTAAAGAGAAAGAGACCGCGAGAGTGGGTGGGGGAAATTACCAAACACCACGCAAAGCTTCTAATTTCAACGCGAGACGGCGATGAGCCCCCCGGGCCGGAATGAACTCACGGAAGGGGTGCATGTTTCTAATTTCCGATTAGTAGGTGGGTCAGAGTTTGGCAGCAGCTGAGGCCCGGCCGGTTTAATGAGACGGGCTATCTCCAAGCATGGCCTTCACACTGTCGCGGTGGATTTAAAGAGCAAGTGGTACAACTTAATGCGCGCTGCCTTATCAAATAATTCTCCTTCAGCCAAAGACTCAAGCAAAGCTCATGGGCATGCCGCTTCACGTTAAACCGGGAGGGTCGCTGGGGAGACGTGATAATTTCAGCCTAATTCTGCCGTATTGCTCTCTCTGTCTGAGCCATCACATTTGTCGTGTAAAGTACAGACTATCTCTTTTTAATTAGAATTTGCTAAAATGCGCAAGGCTGAATTATGCAGCTGTAACGGTCAGCTAATGGAGTTTGCAAGCATGTAGCTCAGTGGGTCAGGGATCCAAGCACAGAAGGTTGTGAGTTTGAATCCCATGGTGGATGTTGACTGCTCGTGCCCTTTGAACCAAAGCTCTCCTCACATGATGCTTTGGACAAATGTTTCTGCTAAATAAATGTAATGTTTCTGAGACAGTCAAAGTTGAGAGTTTAGTGTGTTGCTCTGGATTCAGTACATATGCCGTGGCCACATAATCCAGCAGGACAGCAGAATGTGAGGCCAATCGCCTGCAGATAAGCATAACCACATGCAGTGGCATGTGTACTCAATCCTGCCCCCATGTTCTGGATTCAGCACTGGAAATCAGCAGGTTCCCTGGATTCAGTACTAAAGATAAGCATGTTGTCTGAATTCAATACTAGAGATCAGAATGTTACGCTGGATTCAGAACTAGAAGTCAGTGTGTTACTCTGCATTCAGTACTAGAGATCAGCGTGTTGTTCTGGATTCTGTACTAGAGATCAACATATTGCTGTGTATTCAGTACTAGAGATCATTATGCTGCTCTGGATAAAGTCTCTGAAGCAAAGGCCAGTGACAGTGATGGACATAATAGCTCAGTTCAGAATTGAACCCACTGGTGTGTAATTTACAGTTATTTTGTTCCCTTGCTGAAATTTATGCTGAATTCTTGAAGGATATTCCCCAGTCAGGCTCGGCCCTGAGGAAGCCCGTGCTGTAACTTGTGGGATTAGGGCTCCACAGCATAAGGGCTCTTCTGCCCCAGTGGATGGTGCTTCTTCAGTATATCCAATGTGTTAATTCATTATTTAGCATGGGGAGCTATGCATAAGGCACTCCACGCACTGAATTATACAGTGAGCTTTCCCTCTCGGAGTAAGCAGTATGCAAAATAGGCAATCTTCTATAAATGTCTGTCACAAACGCAAAATAGATGAGTTTGATAGTTGGGCAGGAAATGTGCAGCTGGCTTGTGAAGATCAAATAAACCTGTATGGACATCATCAATGTCACCTCCGATAGCCACCACAGCCACTAAGTGGGCAGGAGTGGGCAATGGCCACATAAAATTTCTGCTCTGCCCACCCAATTGGTTAACTTCAGCCTCCGCCATCTGAATCTGCCAATCACGTTTATTTCATTCCGCCCATCAGATGTTCTTCTGCAGAGCATTTGTAGTCACCTGTGAAAGTGGAGGAGGACTGTTACCTTATTCTTATTAAAGTTCCTTCTAGCTAAAATGTATCTTTTGTTGTTGTAGAACACTACAGTGGAACCTCCATATCTGCTTTTGTGGTAACCACGGTCTCAGTGTAACTTATAAATTAAACTATATCGTAGGTATGTAAGCACACGAAAAACAAGCAGTGATCGTGGAACGTATCCCCCACTGATACGGGGGACTACTGAATTTAACATGGCAGTTTGCTAACGTTGATATCAGCTGGCTGGAGTGAGATTTTCAGTTCGACAAGTCTGCACACACATGCACACGCATTTCCATGTATGTAACAGTGTTATTACCTTAATAAATAACAATAACAATAAATAGTAGTCTGTAGGGTTTGCAAACCCCAAAGCTTTTGATATAGCTAATTTTAGGTTCATAATGGAATAATATAGGTTTATCGCGTGAGAACCTGAAAATGTACGTGTTTCACGCCAGATGCATGATAATTGGAAACCTGGGGGTATTCCATGAATATAGCTAAAGAAAGTCAAACTTAAACTCTCTCTCTCTCTCTCTCTCTCTCTCTCTCTATATATATATATATATATATATATATATATATATATATATATATATATATATATATATATATATATATATATATATATATAACCCGAGATATTTACAGTAAGAAGCCAAAATGAATGGATGAACGACAGATCGATCAAATGAGTCGGAAAGCGTGTACCGTGACCATAAACACAGCCAGGCCGGAGCTGGCATGGCAATGAATTGCAGACACACTAAATGTGTAAGTTAAGTAAATGTTATAAGTGCCTAATATGGTGGTGCAGTGATTTATGCTGGCGCCTTACACCGCGAAAGTTCCTGGTTTGATTCCCATAACCAACGAGGAACCTTCTGGGTTAAGTTCATGCATCATGCTTACTGTATCTTTTTCTGTATTATTTGATCTCCATAAAATACTTTCAATCGCATCCGTGTGTAATGTTCTGCACAAATAACCGTATCTTGTCGATGCTATTTTACTAATAAACCCAGACAGCAATTCCCTCTGTGCCGGATCCGTTTTCGAATCACCAGATTCGCGTAGCAGTCACACTCACTATGCACCTCTGCGCCAGCTTTGCAGCATATTTGTCCGCAAGCTCTGACTGACAGTCCGTCAGAAAGGTCCGTATCTGATCCGGAGCAGCAGCGCAGACCGGACCCGCGCTTTTTTAAATCTCGCAGATGCGCTTGTACGTGCCTCAATAAGAGGTAACTGAAGAGTCACACAACAAGCAGTGAAGACCTGCTTGTGGTTCTTGGTAAGTACATTATAAAACTATATTAAGATTGACATCAGATTGACGTATAGCTGATAGTTCCATCCATGCGATTAAAAAACATAACTAATGCGAAAGTAGGCTTAAAGTAAGAATTGGCGATTGTGGTGAAAGCCTGTTATCAAATTTGGTGAATATCTCCGTTCGCGTGGATGTTATGTGCAATGAGATGCGGCCAATATTTTTGTATGTCTGCGTAAAATTCTAATTTTGGGTTCAGTGTCACCAACTTGGTAGTAAATATTATCTAAGCTCATCTCCAGCCTGTTTGTGTCTTCCAGTTCATTTATCTGGTTAGCATGCAAACGTTACTTAAAGTTGCTCAAACTTAGTAGGCCCAGTTGATGGGACCCTGTTTACACGGTTTCTGGATAAATCAGCAAACTTCGTTTAGTTAAATGTTTGCATAACGTTTATTGCTAGTGTTAGCATAAAATCTTTTTCAGATTTAATTTTGATAGTGTTTGATCAAATATGTTTATTTATATTTGAAGTGTATTTTATCTATTAAGTGAAACATTAAGTGTATTTTTCCCCCTTTTTTCAGTTTCTTACTTGTTCATTTTAAATTCAGATTCTCATTTTTGCAGCAGTGTTAGAGTTTTTTTTGAGTAGCTAAATATCTCCTATTTCTTTGAACTGTGCTCCATAGGTTTTGTTCCATTCCATCTGCTGATGCTAGTCAAGTTGAGGTCAAGCTGCCCATCATCTCTTGCAGGTAACCAGCTATATCACATACATACAGTCACATTTTGAGACACATAATGCACCTGTACCCTGATTTTGAAACTTGTTGCTTGATCTTTATTTCCACCTGATGCCCTGTCGAATAACACATTAAGATTTAGAAATGACTCTCTACAGGCACCACCAATATCATCCAGCACAAATGTTGAATTCCTTTCCTCCTGAATAAAGTCTGAAAACTGTATTCCCAGTTTACTTTCAGACGTGCTACTTCCTACTCTTCAGTGACAGACCAAGTAAGATACCACCACACACACACAAACACAGATCAATGTATATTCAGAGATTAGTAAAATAAATGTACTTTTTTTATGTTCAGACCTGTACCCGGTTCCACTGGCTCCAACTTTTGCTGATCACCTGTTTTCCTTTAACCATCCAAACTATCATGTAAGTTGACTGTTATTTTCAATGTCTTGCTATTTGACACTTGGTCTCCGCACACACGTAAATTCGTTATTATTATTTTTTAATTATTGCATGATGCATTATTTTTTTTATAAATACAATTGATATTGAATTGAACAATTTATTCCACGCAAGCTTGTCACAATGTTTTTGAATATATTTTTTACATTTTTCATTTGACTGGAGTTTTTGTAATGACAAAAAATGTTATGTGTTCTCTGGATGAGATTGAGATTCAGAAATGTAAAATAAATAAAAATAAACTGTTTTGAAGATGAGAAATGTGTGGGGATTTATTTGGGCCATGTCTGGCCCAGGTGTAGCTGAAAAAATTAATCACCAATCACAGACCAGGGCCAAATGAGCCCCAGATGTAAAGTTTGAGTCACGGATCTGAGCCAGATCCACACCAAATATCATAGCATTAATAACTGTATCGGGCCAGTACTGGCCAAGGTCTGTTCCTGATCTCCAATCCAAATCCGTGCCGGTATTGGGCCGTTGGAAAGAAAGACCCCGGCGCAAACCCGTTTTGTGGATCTGCACCAAATTCTATCCAATGTCTGGCCCAGATCTGGCACAGTTACCTTTTGCTGTCTGGGAAAAGAAGACAGTGACTAAACAAAATATAAAAACATCTTCCTGTTCATATTATTTTAACAATTAATATAATTTCAGTCATTGCATTTCATGTTTGACCTTTGTAATATGGGTACGCTTTTATTTGAATTATTTTGGAATTAATTGGAATGCTGATACGTGAGTTTTATAGGCTTTATTATATTTATTACATGGCATGAGTAGTGATAGTGCGGAATTTCATCCGACGGAACGATCTTTTCCCGATAAAGTCAGACTCCACCTAGCTCCATCTCTAAACTTAGCCTCATGTCGTTCTACGGACGCAGTTCAGTTTTAACAGTTCAAAACAGAATTGTATAGCCTCACTTAGTGCGCACACCCGCGATATTTAAGAAGCCCAAATAAATGGATGAATGATAGATCGACCAAATGATTCGGAAAGCCTGTAAAATGAGAGCAGTGTTTCTTTCCGCCGCAGAACAAACGCTGCTGATGGAGCTGTATGAAAAATACAAAGATGTAGTCGTTAAAAAAAGGCAATAGCCTACCGTGGCCATAAACACAGCCAGGGAGTTGGCTTGGCAATGAATAAGTCACAAGTGTTTAGTAGTGGCACGTACGGTGGTACAGTGGTTTATGCTGTCACATATTTGTAATGCGAGAGTTTTTGGTTCGATCCCTATAGCCAACGGGGAACCTTCTTGGTTGATTTCACCTGTCGATCATTATTACTGTATAATATTATTTGATCTCCGTAAAATACTTTAAATCACATTCGTGTGAAATGTTCTGCACAAATAACCGTCTCTTGTCTTTGCTATTTTAGTAACAAACTTTCAAAGTAGACAGTGACTAAACAAAAAAAAAAATATATCATCCTGTTCATATTATTTTAACGGATTTTTAAAAATACCGTTATAAACGGACTTCCAGGGAGCTGGCAAAACAGTCCGTTATATCCAGAGTTGCTGTATGCCCAGAACACAACTACAGGACACCATTTACTCATGCCACACCTCAGCAGACATACTTGTGGTATAGATTATTATATTGTACATGTAGTAATCCAACTTTACCTGACCAGATGCGTGACTATTAATAATCCCGACTACGTATCTGCGCTGGATATCACCGGCACGCTACACACCTTGTAGGCGGAACTGCATGTCCGTTATAGCCGAACAAAACTACAGCTAAAAGCGGCCAAATTGTTTGTCCATTATAAGCGAAACTCCGTTATATGCGAGTACGCTATACAGGTATCCGATGCTTTTTCTGCATGTTCTTAAAGGCGCACGGCTGGGACCTGCGGACCTCGTCCGTTATAGACGATATTCCGTTATAAGCGAGTCCACTATAACGGGATTTTACTGTAATTATTTTGGAATTAATTTAAATGCTAAAACGTGGTTTTATAGGCATTATTACATTGATTGTGTAGCAATATCAGCTCTGTTCTCCATATTATGGAAGTATCACGCAGAGGATTACTTCCGAAAAGATGGTTTTTATTCTCTGCTTTCTCGTCTTGCTTTCACTCACAGCACTGACTACAGGGTTCCATTTATATATATATATATATATATACGTTTAAACAAGACTCACTCTCCCGCTAACTCAAACAAAATCATGTAATTTTGGTACACTTTACAGATTAACAAAATAATTCAATCAGATAATGTCAAATATTATGTCAGATGAGGACACATAATTCAACAGATTAGATTACATGACATGAGTATTAAAATCGCGAAATTTCGTCCGTGGGAACTATAGTGATGACCGATTCGCGAACGAATCGTTCTTTTTAGCTCGGTTTTTTAGTGAACGGGTTGAACCGATTCGTAAGTCCGAACGAATCGATTTTTAAAATTATTTTAAAACGTTTTTAAAACTGATATTTGGCTATTCAACATCCAAAAGCATCCCCCGCGATTTCGGATTTATTTTTCATGTTCTGTCTGCGCTTGTCTTATCACTTTTAGGTTTATTCTTATGTTCGTCACTTATATTCGTCACTTTTGCCTTCGTAGACTTCCGTCTGGTGCCGAGAACACCCGAACGGCCGAGTACCTGGGTCTCTAACTCGCTGACTGCAAAAAACCCGAGAGCCTGTTCAATGAACGAATCGAACTTACGGGTTTTCGGACCGATCCCAAGAGCTCTCGCGGCGTTTACTGCGGAAATGCAGTTACGCTGTTAAAAGGAATAAAATAAACGCTTAATCATTTATCACAACAGTAAATTATTGCAATTCTGTATAATAAAACTATATGTCTTTCATCAAAGAACAAACTAAGATATTTATTAACTTTGACGTTTACACAACAACGTATGCAAGTTTACTCATGCTCATTGTATGTGTATGCAGTAGTGATGCGCGGATCGACCAGTAACCCGCGGGTAACCGCGGGTGTGGGCGGTTTTAGGGCAGACATTTTTACTATCTGAAACTGCATGATCATCAAATCAAAGCAAACTTGTGGGTTTTTGAAAATTTTCTTGTGGTACTGGAAAAGTTTTGGAAAAGTCGTGGAAATTTATTCTGCCAGAACTGGGGGAACCCATGCGAATCTAGCACAAATCTATGTCATCTATGGGTTACAGTGTCACAAATGACACTTCATTGGTAGGTTCCATGGCAATACAGGCTCAATTGTGTTTTTTTTTTCCTCGGGTCGGGTCGGGTCGGGTCGGGTTTTGGGTCATTATCCACGCGTATTTTTGCGGGTTGGGCGGGGCAGTTTGGATCTCCTGACGGGTCGGTTTGGGGCAGGTGTTAAAAAAAAGCTGACCCGCGCAACACTAGTATGCAGGGCTGTCATCTTTGGTCAGCCGGCTGGCGTGAGATTTTCGATTTCAGAGAAGTCCGCACACGCATTTACACCTATGTGACAGTTTTATTACCTTGTAAATAGTCTGTAGGGTTTGCAAACTACCGCAACGCTTTTGATGCAGCTAATTTTAGGCTTATAATGTAATATAAATTTGCCGTAAGATTTCTTGCGCGAGCGTGAGAGTCCGAAACCGTGAGTGTCACGCCAGATGCGTGAGAGTTGGCAGCCCTGTGTATGTGTGATTGTATTGGTAATATTGCAGGTGTTGTTAACTGTGATGTAGTCCTTGATACTCATGCACATGAATTTGGCTTAAGTAAAGAAAATAAGAACTATACAGGACTGTCACAGAAAATTAGAATATTGTGATAAAGTTCTTTATTGTCTGTAATGCAATTAAAAAAACAAAAATGTCATACATTCTGGATTCATTACACATCAACTGAAATATTGCAAGCCTTTTATTGTTTTAATAGTGCTGATTATGCCATACAGCTTAGGAAAACTCAAAAATCCCATCTCAGAAAATTAGAATATTTCCTCAGTCCAAGTAAAAAAATAAGATTTGTAACAGCAAAACAAAATCAAACATTTGAAAATGTCAATTAATGCACTCAGTACTTGGTTGGGAATCCTTTTGCACGGATTACTGCATCAATTCGGCGTGGCATGGAGGCAATCAACCTGTGGCATTGCTGATGTGTTATGGATGCCCAGGATGCTTCAATAGCGGCCTTTAGCTCAACTGCATTATTGGGTCTGGTGTGTTTCAGCTTCCTCTTCACAATACCCCACAAATTCTCTATAGGGTTCAGGTCAGGGGAGTTGGCAGGCCAATCGAGGACAGTGATGCCATGGTCAATACACCAGTTACTGGTGGTTTTGGCACTGTGGGCAGGTGCCAGATCATGCTGGAAAATGAAATCATTATCTCCATAGATCTGTTCAACAGATGGAAGCATGTAGTGCTCCAAAATCTCTTGGTACACAGCTGCATTGACTCTGGACTTGATGAAACACAACGGACCAACACCAGCAGCTGACACAGCTCCCCAAACCATTGCTGACTGTGGGAACTTCACACTGGATTTCAAGCAACTTGGATTTTGCTCCTCTCCAGCCTTCCTCCAGACTCTAGCGCCTTGACTTCCAAATGAAATACAAAACTTGCTTTCATCTGAAAACAGGACTCTGGACCACTCTGCAACTGTCCAGTGCTTCTTTTCCATAGCCCAGGTCAGACGCTTCTTCCGTTGTCTTGAGTTCAGGAGTGGCTTGACCATGGGAATACGGCTATTGTAGCCCATTTCCCGGACACGTCTGTGAACAGTGGCTTTTGATACCTGAACTCCGGCTTCAGTCCACTGTCTTTGAAGCTCACCCAAACTCTGGAAGCGGCTCTTCTTCACAATGCTGTTAAGTCTGCGGTCCTCTCTCTTGGTTGTGCAGCGTTTCCTGCCACATTTCTTCCTTCCAACAGACTTTTTGTGAATGTGCTTTGAAACTGCACTCTGTGAACAGCCTGCTCTTTTGGAGATTTCTTTTTGTGTCTTACCCTCCTGATGGAGAGTGTCAATGATGGTCCTCTGGACAGCAGTCAGGTCAGCAGTCTTCCCCATACTTGTGATTTAGTTTACTGAACCAAGCTGACTGTTTTTAAAGGCTCAGGGAAACCCTTGCAGGTGTTTCGAGTTAATTAGACGATTCAAGTGATTAGTTAAATAGCCTGCTAGTATAGTTTTTCATGATATTCTAATTTTTTGACATAGGATTTTTGAGTTTTCCTAAGCTGTATGGCATAATCAGCACTATTAAAACAATAAAAGGCTTGCAATATTTCAGTTGATGTGTAATGAATCCAGAATGTATGACATTTTTGTTTTTTTAATTGCATTACGGACAATAAAGAACTTTATCACAATATTCTAATTTTCTGTGACAGTCCTGTATATACACGCGTGTTTATTCAGCATCGACACCCTTTCTGCTTTTTATATATTCTTTTTATTTATTTATTTTATTGTGAATAGTCAAGCTGAACATTTTTGTTGAAAACCAGCGCTATCTTTCAGTCAAATAACGTAACCTTGAGACAGATTTATTATCCGATCCCATGATTCGTTGAGTCATATGGTCAGGCGCAAAAAAAAGAAGAAAAAAAAGTGAATCACAGAATCGGTTTTAGAATCGATTCATTACAACAGAAAGTTCGAACGAATCGAATCAGTTAATTGAGCCGAACTTCCCATTACTAGTGGGAACGATCTTTTGGGAATCTGTTCCCACACGTCGGACGTTCTTTGAGACAACGCTTAACTAAGCGAGACAGTTAGTTACCTTGGTAACTCAGCGGGGATTCATTTAAGACACGTTGATGGAACGGAACTCTCACTTAAATAAGATAGACTTATCGAAATAAGCGAGACTTTCCCTTAATCCTGCTTCATGGAATACCCTCCCGCTACTCTTAACTTGAATAACAAACCTTAGGGACCGATGCCTTCGAACTAGAGCTTAGATCGGGCCCAAAAAATTAAACCCGACCCTACCCGAGCCCGTGCACCTTGTGTCCGAGCCCGACCCGGTCCGACACATTAACTGTAATTATGAGCCCGAGCCCGATTTAAACCCGACTATTTTTTAATACGTGAGCCGTTGTAACAGACGTTCTCAACTACAAGTTGTTTGAACTACAGAAATTAGTTTAGATTTATCTTAATGAAAAATGCAACAAGGACGAAGCATGTAAACTGCATTGTTTGTTTATTCAGAATGGATTTTTGAGACACGTTTAGAAGAAAAGCACGTTTTCACTTATCCAGTTCGCTTGCTGCTGGAACCAGTTTGTGTGCTCGGCATCGAACTTTAAGTAAAGGGTTAAGAAAAAGGTTAAATCCTTCCGTAAGCAGCCAACGAGGTATGTGTTAATTAAGTTTTAGTTAAGTTTGTTGTATTTAGCCATGTAAATGTAAATGCTAACTGAGGTTCGTGTTAACTGTATATGAATTCTCTAAGCTGTCTTTATTGTTATTTATGTTTATATTTCATTTGAATTTCAATGTTTGTTAGCTAATATTGTAAGTAAATGTGCTTGATTTTGTGTTTCCGTATCTGTATTTAGTTCTCACGTCTGCCATGATGGTGATAATAACGAAGCCACTGTCTTTCGAATAAACCGTCGGCTCAGTTAAATGCAAAGGACTCTTGTGCTCGTGTCTTACGGGAGGGAGCTACATTTATAATTATGGCATAGCTCTCCACCCAATTAGGCTAATTAAGTAATGATTTAAAAAAAAAAAAAAACACACACACAAATGCTTGATCATGGCCCCGCCCGGCCCGGCTCGGCCCGGCCCGAAGATAGTGGCAGGAAATATCGGCCCGACCCGGCCCACGGGTCGGGTCGGGTCGGGTCTGGGCTCGGGCTCGGGCAGAGAATCTAAACTCTACTTCGAACCAAGTGGGCTGCTACTGCGGGCGGTTCAGGCAGTAGTGTTACACCTTCCCTGCCCGCTTTGCACCAACGCAGTGCAGGTCGCTTCACCTTTGTATGTAAAGTCAGTTTGTTTATGGTTTGGTAATTATCTTTTAATGCTTTTTCTCTTTAAGAAGCATCCTTCCACTATATTATAACAGTAGCTTCTGTTTATGTTAAGTTTATGTTTTGTTGGCAGACACTTCTATCCAAAAGCACCATACAGAAATCATATAATAATAATAAGAATTTGTTTTTCCTGATTAGAGAGATGATCATGAGAGCATAATGTAGAGTTCATAAAGAGTTAAAAAACCAAAAAGAATAATAAACATAAAATATACCCCCCCCCCCTCCCATTTCGCTGTTCACAAGCCACTACTGCACTGTAGTATAGTCCATTGTGTGAAATGCTGCCCACCCAAAATCTCTAATTGCCCCCCCCCCCCCAAACCTGACCAGTCCAGATCTAGGCCTGATAGCCACTGTCCACCCCCATCCTGAATGGGCAAGCCTGAGGTGTTCCCAAGAATAGTTTTTCCCAAACTGGCAGCCTTAATTAAGGCTCCTGTGTTTCTGACAGGTACATCGTGCCATCCCAGAAACACAAAATAAATCCCAATAAGCTGGTGGAGTGTAAATACTGTAAAGCTGCCCAGTTTCTAAAGGCCCCTTACTTTCCATCAAATATCAGTTTTTGCATTAATATTCAGGCAGAAATACCTTTTCTTAGGTATTAACTGGGTTATTATCATCTTTTGTCTCGTTCTGTGAAAGTCTACTTGAAGCAGCATGAGAAATTTAGCAAGATTCTCAGCCAGCAATATCATTTGCTGTGTACAGCTGTTAGAGAGAATTCAGCAGTCATACAATAATCAAGTAATGCTTTCATAAAAAACATATTTATCCGCGCCCCGAACTTCCGCAGACTTCCCTGTGCTGTTATTTTAGTGGGCTAGCCGCTCAAATCAGGCGAAATGAGATTTGGAGGCGGCGGCATGACGTGCTGAGACAGCGGCGTGTTTGCAGGCGAAGGGCGGGATGCAGTGGATTTTCAGCGCAATTGGAAGGTATTTCTGTGTGGAAAAAGAGAGTGTGTATGGTTAGGCCGCACAGCAGCTGCTCTGGAGACTCGCGTTGGTTTTGTCCTGGGAACAGAGACTTTGTCGTTAATAGATTTAGGTGAGTTATCTAGTTAAAAGTTTCAACTGTAATACTCTTTTGTCTTTAAAGATTCCTCTCTCTAGTGGCAAGTACAGGAAAATTTCCTCCTTATAGCCACCAAACTCACATGGATGAAACTTTCCTATACCAGCTTGTCTTATGCAGGGTCACAAGGGTTCAGAGCCAATCCTTGAAGCTATGGGCACAAGGCAAGGAATAACCCGGGATGGGATGCCAACCCATCACAGGGCACACATATATACACACTGAGGTTTGTAATTGTATCTTTGTGGGGACTCTCCATTCATTTCTCTGGGGAAAACTCTAATCCCAACATGATGACCTCAACCCCTACTCAGCCCTAACCTTAACTGTAAGTAACCAAACAAAATATATATGAGACTTTTGGCATTTTTAGTTTTTTGATTGCATTAACAGATCTTTGTGGGGACCTGAAAAATGATCCCCACAACGTCAAAATAACAGGTTTTTATTACATTGTGGGGATATAAACCTAATCCACACACACACACACACACACACACACACACAGGTTTGTAACTATATCTTTGTGGGGACTCTCCATTCATTTCCATGGGGAAAACTCTAATCACAAGCATGACGACATTAACCCCTACCCAGCCCTAACCTTAACCACAAGTAACCAAACAAAAGATGAGACTTTTGGCTTTTCTGATTGCATTCACAGATCTTTGTGGAGACCTGAAAAATGGTACCCACAACATAAAAAACAGGTTTTTATTACATTGCGGGGGACATTTGGTCTCCTTAAAGTAATATAAACTTAATCCACCCACACACACACAGACAATTTGGTCCCTGGAGGAAACCCCACGATGGAGAACATGCAAAGTCCACAAACACGGAGCCTGAGAGGAGACCGCTTTTGTGCAACTAGCTTATTATTTATTTATTTTTTTATTGTCTTGTTTGTATTGCTCTGTTGCAATCTGTTATGTTTATCACCCATTTTTTTGGATGATACTATTGTCTGCTGTATCTAGTGTCGTTAACGTATGCTTGTTTAGTACTGTTATTTTCATTTTTTAATTCTTGAGACTACACTTTCACAACATGCCAAATTCCTCTTACACGCGTATGTACTTGGCGGTAATAAAACTGATTGTGATTCTGAAAATACTGGTAAGACTGTAAAATGGTCATTTAAAAAGAAGATTCTGAAGAGTCACAAAAAATATTTTCTCAGTGTGGAAAGCTCACAACGCCAGGTCTAAGCCTACGGGGCTCTGGAGAAACACCTTCTCTCTACCCAAGCAGACAAAGTTTGGGAAAGGACCAGGCCTGCGGGTGGGGGGGGGGGGGGGGGGTACTAGCAAACGTTACCCAACAGTGGGGTGATAAATCAGTGGCTGAGAGCCTGGAATAACACCAGGCACTGGGCATCTCCATCACGCCTCAGCTAATATCAGAGTTACATCTTTGGAATGATTTTGAGATAGAGAACCAATGTCTGCCCATCTGGCATCTGTCACTTTTTCAGTTATGTACGTTTATTGATTTAGCAAAACTTGTTCCACACTAAGAACCTCAAAACAACAGTCAGGCATGGTGGTAGCATCAGTTTGTTTCGGGATGCTTTGCATCAGAACCTGGAGAACATTCCACCAGAAAAGAAAGGGCTCGTTGTGTTCTGGACCAAAAGCCTCCACAAGCCATTTGCTCATGAGCTGATGCTCGAGCCTCAGAGGTCACGCGGCAAGACCGACTAGCAAGCGAAAGGAGGGTGGTGTATGGTTGGAGAACAGGAGCCAGTCTGCTTGAGTTCAGACCTGAAGGCCGTCGAGATATGAAAAGCTGGGACGAGTAGCACACCCTGGTGAATTTCTGCCAGTTGAAGCAGCTCCATATTAGGGTGTGGCCGACGTTTCTCTAAGGAGCAACCAGAGAGCGATCAATAACTGCAGGAGATGTGCACTCGCTGTCTTTGTTGCTGAAAGTTCTGTAACAAATACCTGAGCACAAGTGGGTGGTTATCACTTCCCACTTATGTATTTTTATTTTTCCGTGAGAAGTAGTCTGGGGGCTTTTTATCACCTGAAAAAGATCAGAGAAAAACAACTCAGAGAACGTAGGCATCTAAGGGCATCCTGATCACAGCGCACATAATAAACCCATCATCAAAAGCTCAGTAACTTAAAACTGAGTCGCGATGCCAGCTTGGATGTCATTGGAGTACCGTCAAATTTTATTCATTCTGAACTTTGAAACCTATAAACAGAAAAATGCTAAATATGTACCCACATTGCTTGTTTTTTAAAAAAGCTTTTTTTTGTCCAATCACATGTTCTTAGAATATTAGCATCTGATTATAAATAAAGAAAATCAAATAAGTAAATAAATAATCAGGCAGATTGAGCACATCACCTTGTCCCGCCCCTCCACAAAAAAAAAAAAAAAACAATTATTTTGTCGTATTAATAATAACTTCAAAAAGTTCGGCATGGCCCAAGGTGACTGTTCACTGATTTCAGAGAGTGAAATCCCTGCTCTATGTTTCGCCAGCGTGGACCAGCCTGCTTGCTCGGCCTTATGTAACAGCGGTGTTGACACAAACAGATGGAACTTAACCCAGGACATGCTGTGAAACAGCCGGAGAAAGACAGCCATATTTTACATCTTAATACCCCCACCGAGGGCAGGATGGAGCGCACATGCCTCTGCATGTGTTCACGCTTTCCTCCGCACGCGAGTGACCTCACACTCTGCTGTCCTGCTGGATTATGTGGCCGCAGCACGGGTCTCTGAAGTACCTTGTGATTTTAACTCATTTCTCCCCCTGGCTGTTATTACTAAATGGGCCTCACTGAGAAGTACAATGGCCGCCCCCTCCCAGGATGCATGTGGCATCTACATTTTCAGCTTAGCTGAGCAATTGGCTCAAAGTCCACTGACATTAATGTCTGTCGTCCCACGTGTCCAATCATGTGATATACGTTTTTTGAAAAAGTAGGGTCAGACAGTCCCTGGAGCAATTGAGGGCTAAAGGCCTTGCTCTGGGGCCCCCTGTTGGCCACAAACAATAGCAGATATAAAATAAATGAGTCCCTTATTAAGAAGATGTATTAAGTAACATGTTCTGCTAACCAGATAGCTAGCTACCATCTCCTGACTACTCGCTAGCTAATAGCAACCTTCAGATCACAGGCACCACATCCTAACCTGGTCCACACATCCCCCCCCCCCCCCCCCCTTTGCTAGGAAGTTTTCTTTAGTCCCAGAGTAATCTAATGTAAATGCAAGTCTCTCTCGTTCGTCATGACACGACCTGCTGTACTAATAAGAATCAAAGTAGCTAATGAAGTAACTCACTCCCTGGAGGATTCTATCACGCCAGTTCTTATTCCAGCCCATTAATGACACAAATTATGCAGAGCAATGTCGTTATTTTTAAAGTTTATTATTGAGAGATAAATTACAAAATGAATATTTGCCTCAATTTTAATTGACGTGGCAGAAAGCTTGTGCTTCTCCGCGGTGTTCCGAGAATGCGGGTATTAGAAAATCATGGAAAATTAACCGCTAATCGGATCAATTAAGTTGGAAGTTAGTTTGAGAATGGCAGACGTACATCTCTCCTTGAGCGGAGCCCGAGATGCGTGATGTTTGCAGATCCTACCTCTATGGCCCGTTTTAACCCAGGGTCACACCTGACATGATCACCGCGTTATGCATCCAAAGAAATTTTTTGGGATCGACCCTTGATCCGTCTTCCGCTTCCAGTGATTCCTTGCCACTTGTTACTTATTTACCTTTCCCCCCCCCCCAAACAAACAAGCAATAATAAGGAAACTTTTTTCCCCCAGCAATTTTTCATAAGCAACATTAAAGACGGTGCATAAATACAAGCAAGCCATAAACATACAGGGAAACAGGCGACACGAAATGTAATTCTGCAGGCCGACTGATATGACGCATCTCCTTGTCCTTCTTAATTAAAAACCACTGAGCTGGAGAGGAAGCAGAAGCCCCACCAGCAAGCTCACTTCACCCCACCCAACCCCCCCCCCACCCCCGACTTCATCTCGCAGTCTCTCAGAAGCCGGCGGGGAGCACAGGCCCCGATATAACAGCACGGCTCCCACTTCCTCTCCGGGTGGGCTGCTGCCCGATCCCTAGGGGGCGCTCTCAGCAGAAGCCTCCCAGTTTTGGAGGGTGCATAGCACTCGCCCACGTGACAGGAAGCTGGAAACGGAAGCTGGCTCTTTGGGGGAGTTTAGTAATGTTAGTAAGTGGTACATGAAGGGTCAGCAGGTCAGCACACTTCCCGGCTTCAATAAAGTTTGCTCTGGGTAAAAGCGTCTGTTTAGCAAGTATAAATTGGAAATTTAAATATCAGTCCTTGACCTGTTCACTGAGCGTATGCGAAAAAACCCAGATTAAAACCAGTCCTCACCGGCTGTTTTCACAGTCAGGAGGTCTAGGCGCCGCTGTGACTTTCAGCAAGTGCAACGTGGGACAGTCAGATGGACGAGGCCTTGAGCTCTGCCAACTAGGGGGGGCACTTCTTCCAGGGCCCCCCCACAGTCTGCCAGCTGTCAGGAGTGGCTCCGCCTGGGCACTGGCCTCCTGTACATCCCGCTCCTCATCCCTCGGGGGAGCTTCAAGAAAGTTGTAGAAGGTCAGTGATCCTGTCCTACCCTTTTGTCAGGGGAGGGGTCCAGTGAGTAAGGAATGGGGATGGAGGCCACAGCGATCCTTCATGCCAGCTCCAAGTTCACAGGGTCACCCAGCGAAGACCCTGCACCCCAAAACGAGGCGGTTGTCCTCCATGGGCTTGTCATCTCCACAGTGATTGCGCCACAAGCCTCTCCCCCAGCCAGCCAGCCAGCATCCTGGAAGTGTCGGAGATGTGAGCACTTATTAAAACATCCCAGAAGCTCTAATGAAGTCTGAAATACCAGATTACTGCCTTAATGCTCCTTACTGGCCAGGAAAAAAAAGACTCATTGGATGGTGAAATGAACCATCTGAAAGCTGGTGCAGGGCTTGCAGAACAAACGCCTCCTGAACCCCTTATAAATGGACACTGACAGGTTCTTGTTTATCTGATGGATGAAGACCCAGGCTCATTTTATCAAATCAGGAAGTTACTCAGAATCCAGATGAACCAAGGAAATAAACAAATCGCATTACCCCAGAGAAAAGAGAGACAATTGTTTTCACAATAGTTGCTGCATTTTAAGTTTGCATGAGGAGGAGATAAATCACCCGCTCAAGTTGATCATGAACTTTCGAAAACAGGCATATTACTCAAATTTAATCCATCACACACATCAGGTATTACAGGAGAGTTTTCTGACAAACATAGTTCCATTTATTAAACAGTCTGTTGTCAAAACCATCACCCAAGATTACTAAAGCTTGTGAAAGGTTTATCTTCCAGCCATAAAGCCAGGAAATGGTTTAGGTCTGATGCTTGGCTGTGTGAAACTCTCTAAACTTGATATTTACTTTGCCAATCTAATAAAAAATAAAGCGTTTTTGAGAGGAAAAGAAGAAAATGTAAATATATAGCTTGTGTGGGTAGCATGGTGTTTACCACCACTCAAACAACACATCTGTGTGGCCCTGGGGGGTTTGGGGCCCCGTTTTGGATACAAACAGTTACTGCACTAAATATTAAATAAAGTTCCTTATTTAGGAGACGCTGAAGCAGAACGTTCTGCTAACCAGCTAGCTAGCTACAATAATTTCAATCTACTAAATAACTATTTACTTTTTTTTATAATATCTGAGGGTGGGCAGGTGACCCCAAAGTGACATTTTAAGTGGGCCCCCAGAAAAAAACAATCCTGCCCTGTGTGGTTATGATGGCTCTGGTTCTATTGGGTATGTGAAGCATTGTGTGAAATACCCCTCCGTCACCTCCCCCAATACACGGTGCCACTCAGGTCTGCAGCATGACAGCACCTAAAAGGAGCTTTTGAAGGCTATTTTGGTGTAGTGATGAAATGGAAGAATCACCGGCAGAGACGGTGGCGTATTCTGTAAAAGGGGAGAAAGGCGTGTTTGTGTCTCCTGCAGTGAAGGTCTGTTTGGCAAATTGACATCAAAGCGCTTCAAACCGCGAGATCAAACGTGACAGTCTATCGTTATGGCAACTGCATAGTCGCATAAACCTTAAAGTGGTCGATATTCTTCCGAGGCTCTTGGGAAAAACGCCTCCAATACCCGTTATCCTGTCGATAAAGAAGCCAGTTTGGATTTAGATTGATCACTTCAAGTAAACTGCGTTTGAGGGAAGAGCTGACGTCTGGATCCTTTAAAGGCACCTTGTCCCAGGGAGGAGAGAAACGGTCCCGGTGCAGTTCCCGGACCCGCCTGGTGTGCAGGCCATCTTACCTTATTAGTCTTCTTAACTGATATTGAACTTCTGTCCATGTCTGTAGATTTGGTACATTTCTAACCTACCTGAATCTACTGTGATGACCCCATAACACATGTCTGCATATTTATCAAATTTATCAAATCTGTAAAGATCCTGCAGACCGGAATGTCAGTAATTCTTTTGGGACCCCCCCCCCCCCCCCTCAGGTTAAGTGCTAAGCTACTTGACCACCTTCAAGAAAAGCCTAAAAGCCTGTGTAGCTCCTGCTCCAGTGCTGCTTGCACATGTAGCTGGGTGTTCACTGGAAACCCAGCCTAACTACAAATATATCTGTAGGACTCCTCCTCAGTTGTATGTTTGCAATGTGCTGTTTGCCTCACTCTTTGAACAGATGTGTCTCTTAAATACGTTTATTTAAAGTGTAAGATCATCAACAAAAAATGGACTTTAGATCTGATAAATTACGGTCTGTGATCATCACACTTTGAGCATGCATAAGCCCACTGTCCTGGTTCTTGAAACTTACTGGTGCAGTTCAGTCCCATATGTAGTGTTGTAATTGCTCTGTGATCAATTGTTGTTGTCTTGATTTATGGCAACTGAGTGAAGAGGATGACTGATCAATTAATTGACTGCTGAATATATGATTAATCTAAAAAAAAAGAGTTAAATCAATCTGTACATAATACTACTGAGGTCGTCAACATCCCCCTGGGGTATTAAATACCAAGTGCCTTAAAATCCTTTGGGATTTAGGACCAATGTGTTTGTTTAATGTTTAGAGGCTGATTTTCTTACCTTTAAGTTGTTTTTTTTTCTTCAAGTTTCAATTCTTACTTGTTCTTGGAAGGAACAGTGAAATTCTTATGCCACGATTGCAGGATATGGGACAGGTGCATCAGGGAACAGGACAAAACAGCAGCACAGTACAAGACAAGGCAGCACAAAACAAAACAGTGCGATCAGTAATAAATATGTGCAATGGGGATACGGATGCAAACTGACTACAGCATAGTAAGATAAATGTGCTGGTTATGGTTCTGCTGTACACTGTCCTCGTGATATAAGCAAATGTAAATATATCGGCAAAAGCAGCTCTGCAGGGAATTTTGAAGGGACCCTGCTGTCCATCTCAGCTAAGGAAAGTCAAGCCCAGGCATCCGGTGAGGGGCTTGGAGATGTCTGCAGAAGGGTCAAGACCTCAAAAAAACATCAAACTGTTTCTGACATTTCTGGAGTGATTCCCCAGTAAGCCTTTCCTTCTGCTTGGGTTTAGCCTTGTTGTGCTCTAAAATAAACCTGTAACTAAACAAACGACCCCAACCAGTTGCCTTGGAGAGTGTCGTGACCTCTTCGACGTGATCAGTTGCGTTTGAGAAGGTGTCGCATACCTCAGGTATAGATATTCTTGCTTTATTTGGCTGTGCAGACACTGACGTCCATAACAACAACACACAGATTTTTAATCCTTTGCTAGTTTATGCAGGCCGATAAATTTAACAGCAGAGCCTTTCTGGGGATGTGAACCAGCAAGCATCTGGTGACTGGTTCTGTCTCCGCCCACTGTCGCCATGCCACCCAGCATTCACGCTCATCTCAGGCTCTGAATTTGACAGTGAATTTGCACCCCCTACTGAGCGTACAGTTTCCCTCCAAAAGTGCCGCCCACCCCATGTCCCCAATGGGCACAGACTCATTAGGCTGTCAGACAACAAAGTCCAACCCAGTGCACCCCCGCACCCACCCCCACCTCCCAGCCGCCACCTAGGGGAGAAACAGGAGATGCCCAGATGCGCGGAAAACGGAATCATTAGCTAGTCTGTTTGCAAGGCCCGACAACAAAATAGCTCAGCACCCCAAAATAGACCCATAACGTTGTCTTTATTAGACGGCCGATTAACATTACAGAGAAGAGGATGCGGTAGGCAGGACGTGAGAAATCGTGAGAAGATGCCAGTCTGCCTTTAAGAAACACCGATTTAAGGAGAAGCATTAATGATATCGTCTAAGTCACTCGCCCTATCTTGCCTTTTTATGCATTAGGCACTAAATCCAAAAGCAGGTTTGTTATTTCTGGGGCTCCATTTAAAAAGTTACTGTAAGAACGTATTATGTAATAATGCCACATTATGTAACAACTCGATAAAATGTAACAAATTTCCATCAGATAAATTTAGGTAAACTTTCACGGGTGTGTTTCCCGAAAGCTTCGTGACGCTAACTAGTTTGTTACCTCGTTCTTAAGATCATTGGTTAGTTAATGATTGTTTCTCAAAACCTTTGTAACTAAAGTACTTCATACATTAATGAGTGATCCGGCCCCTCCTTATTTTCTATGTCGTTCTTTATTTGAACTTTTGGCTGCTATTCTGTAACATAAACATAGTCACCCGAAATGGATCACAAAAATACACTGATGCTATATAAAATTATAATGTAGGCTATAAATGTGTTACATTTTTGTAAGTTATTACATGATGCTTTGTTGCGTCACTTTGAGGCCCTGTTCCCCCTAGTGTAGTGGTTGTTTGCCCAAAAGAGCCCCCCAAATGTCAAACTACAAATGCATGGTTTGAGTGAAGGTACACAGCACCTCCGTCCAACCCCAAAAACAGAAACGCAGGTATTGTCGAAAGAAAAAAACATACGGATTCTACAAGAGTTGATGTCACCTGTCAGTATTGAGAGATCGGCCATATTCCTCCTGCAAGCATCGGAATGAAAAGGCATTAATGTCTTTTCTACTTCAGTAAGAAAAAAAAGAAAAACAACGGCTGTTAACAACAAAAGCAACCTTGGCTATCACCATCAAAAAGCAGACATTTATCGTCTGTGGAATGCCTCTCAGGTCCCTGCATACGGTTCAAAACAATATATTCAAATTGAAGAGTTCCACACATAAATCTAAATCAACAGCCCATTTCAAATGTAAAATAATGGATTGTTTGAAGTGGGCTCCAGGTGCTTTCTGCGGAAGCTCAAACAGGACCCAGGCGAAAACAGAGTTAGTATCTGTGAGATTCAATGCTTAAATGGTCCTGCTGGTAAAAACATTCAAATACCAATGAAGCTGAATGTTCCGCCTCAATCCTTAAACGCTGAAATCCGACTCATTTGGTCTTTCAAAAAAGAGCTAGCAGGATTCCCAGCTATTGTTATCAACCATTACATGCAATTAAATCACCATGGTCCTAATGTGGTTTTAATATGTCCAATATCGGTTAACATTACAAGCATAATTATCCGACTGAATTAGGCCTCGAGCGCAGAGCATTAGAAATTAGATTCAGGCCCAATTAACACTTAGGAGCTGGGAGGGGTGAATGTCACCTGTGGTTGGGTGGAGCGATTTGCCAGCCTCGGGAATGCCCAATCACGGAGCAGAGGTAGGCGGGCTCTTTCCCTCAGAAAGCCAACATTGGGCGGAGGAGACGGCAGGTGGTCCAAATCCTACTCTCCAGCTCACTTCTGAGTCACATCCTTTTCTGAGAGTGACGGAAGGTTCTAAGCCCATAATACGGTTCCATGCTGCCAGCCTGAAGGTCCAAATAAATGCGTGAGAAGAAAAAAAAAACGTCTCGGGGGGGAAAAATTTTGGGAGTAACAAAAACGAAAGTGCACATTCTCCTGTGTGGGTATCTGAACCAGTACATCTGTGAGGCATGATCACGACACGAGACCGGCCCCACGAAAACTCAGGAGAGCCTCATGCATGTTAGTCTTAGAGCTTGGCGTGGCCATCAGGAGTAGAGGGGGGGTGGGCACATAGACTCACATCACACACCTCTGACTGCATCAATTTGAAGCACAACTTGGTCATGCTGTTAGTTCTCTTTCGGTTCCAGGATGAATTATTGGCATACCTAGTTTCCATGACAACCTGTCTTCCTTTGCCGGGCGGTCAGAGTGGCACTTTCACTGCCAGCTTTTTAGCGTTATTAATTATCGCAGCCTCAAATGTATGAACAGAAAAGGTGGGGACTTCAAACCGCTCTCTGTATGCCCCCTGCTTCTCTAGACGCGTGCTTACAGCACGCATAGAGAGAGGGATCATTCCGGAGTGGCAGGACAGTCGGCTTGAGAAGGGATTAGAACGTTCCAGACCATATGCTATCAGACAGACGGGAAAAGCATCGTTGAATGTTGCTTTAAGCTAAGTGTGCTTTTGAAGTGGCTGGGTAAACGAAGAGGTCGTTCACAATGCATCATGGGAGTGTTTGGATTCCCGAGCAAAACGCAAAAGGCCAACACTGCCCACAGATCTCGCGTTTTGAGCATCATCATGCTTGAGCTGTGGGTTAAATGGCACAGTGAGCAATCTGAGCTGCCCCGTCTGTAGCCCAGGGAGACTCTGCTGCTCAGTCAGCCTTGTAATGCTGCCCAGGATGAAGATGATCACCCCAGTAATCTTCTATGGTTTCAGAAGCATGGAATGCATTCAAAAAACGTGTTCAAGGCGGCTGTACGATCTCCATTCTGTTAACTGGGTGAGCACCGTCCATCTACTGTATATGTGACACTGAACTAGTTAAGAAAAAATATACAATATGCTTCATGTATAATATATATTTGCAAAGACAGCTAATAAACCTTATGTTGAAAAAAAAAATATGCAAAAATCTCTCCAACATTAGACAACCAGCTTCCTGTCTCTTGCGTTAAGGGAAAACAGTGGTGTCTATGGCAACTACCTTGGCGAGAGGCACTAAATCTGAAAGTTAACTTCAGTTACCAAACGCAGGATGACTGTGCCGTAACACCGGGGCCTTCGGGTCCAGCCGCAGTACCACACAACCGCAGTGTGAACAGAGGCCCGCGATTCCCACATGAAGAGGGTCTCGCGATTCCACCTCGCCGTGCCTCTATTTCAAGATCGCCTCCTCCACTCCCTTAATTCTTGCTCTCCGATGGACGTGTGCGAGATTTATACAGCTCCCCTCAAGGCCAGCGGCTCGATCGATATCCAAGTCGGAGGTTCCCTGTTTATAGAATCTACTCTTTATACATCTGCATAAAACTGTCGATGTCACTCAGATCTGCAGAGGATAATAGCGTCGGATTCTCCCACAGAGACACATTTTTAGAGCCCAAATAATGCCCGAAACGAGCTTTCATCTGTCACCTCTCTGCATCTCACTGCACAAGACTCCACCATCCTTATTCACGGTCATATGTCTTACTTAAGAGCGCATTCTGATGTCTACTAATTAAAATTGATTTGAAATGATTTAGCATGTCCGCAGCCGGAGAAAGTTTATGTACTGACACAGGCAACCCTTTAGGGATTCAATTGCTGTAAATAAGGTAAAATCCCAGCATTCCGAGTCTGAGTGCTGCTCTCCACTTAGCAAGCGATTCTGTTCACTTCTCACATTTCTAATGCAGCCCGTTTTTTTAGGATAACGCAGGATTAAACAGCTTCTGTACTGCCACCTTGCATCTCAGGGCCATGGAGCTGGAAACTTTCAAAATGCCTGAAAACAAAGAACAGGAGAAAATCACCGAACCCCAGCAGATCCTACCGCAGTGAGAAACCGAGGCTATTACACTACAACACTGCCCCCTGGTGGAAATGTAGAAGTGAAACTTTTTTTTCTTGAACATTTTAAAACAAGTACAGTATATAATACTTCTCCAATAGCCAGGAAGTTATGTCTGCGTTATCTCAAATGTATTTAATTTGAAATTTTATTCGGGAATATTCTCCGTATTGCTGTATAGTTAGATATATAAAACAGTCCCATGCTTTGAGCCCAAGGAGAGATGTTATTGTTTTAAAATGAATAAAATATAAATCAAGCTTTGATTTTCCCTTGCCAAGCTTTCCATCCCTTTCACGTTTGTCTCTTAGTTCAAGTAAAAGACAAATGCCTAAAATAATTATATCCTGTTAAGAGTTATCTTTAAGAAAAAATGAATTCCTGCATCAGTGTGGCAACAAAGAAACACAAAGAATGGAAAATGACTGCTTTTTGACATTATAAATCAAATTTTATTTACTACAAAACTTTTTTGAATAAGGTTTCACAGAGGATGGTCATTTACAGTGACTTTTCCAGATGAAACCAAAAGGCAAAAAAAAAACGCTGTGATCACAAAACCCTGAAAATATAATGTGGCAGCCAGCAAAACGGAAAGCAGAAAATGGCAGGGGACAGTGGCGGAGATTAAGCCATGGTGATCAGGTGATAGGTAATGTTAATACATGCCCGGGTTACTCAGGATGTAACTGGGCAACCTATGGTGTTTCGCCAGTGAATTATTAAAGGAGATGATGGGGGAGACCTGAGATGGCGATCATTTAAAGACAGCATTGACCAGCTAGCTGAATTTCCCTGAAGGAAATAATTAATAAAGTATCTATCGGTCTATCTAGCTGTGCTATGGAAATAACATGCAAAGCTGGGCAATCAGCATTCCTGGCCAGTTCTCAAACAGATTGCCAAGCTCAGAAGCGAACTGGTAAGTCATGCTGAAGATGTTTTCATAAGCTGAGGTTTTCATATCCAGCTGTTTTTTTGGCTTCAGTATGGCAGTGATGGGGGTCTTGGTGTATTGGAGCATCAGGAGCGACCAGAGAGTTGTCACTGGGCCTCAGAGGAGCAGGTGGGCTGAAGGTGGGATCCCACAAAGGTCTGGTAGCAGAGGAAGGATGAATGTTAAAGTCGAAGCTCTTTGGATCAGTTTGTTTATATAGTGTTGGAAAACCTCTGTCTTTACTTTTAGGTATTTCATAGACACTTTAATGAAAGCAACACACATTTGAGAAAGCAGGGTCAACCAGTCCCTGAAGCAACGGGGGATACGAACCTTGCTCACCAGCCAAGTGGTGACGTCACTCTGCTGATTATGGGATTTGAACCAGTGACCTTCCAATCACAGTGTTCTAACACACTGAGCTACACTCACCTTTCTAAATGCCTACAATTAACATTATGACATATATATCATTGTGGTCGCTTCCATAAACATAACTTTGAACATAACGAGATAGTTCATCTATTTTCAGAATGGGAACTGATTTTAAATGGTCAGATGTTATCAACAATTGCCGGCAACCTCTGTGTCTGCAAAGCACTGTAACACTACAGGTGAGGTTGCCGTTTTCACCCAGAGGCAAGTAGAGATGGAAAATCACCTACAGGAAGAGCTAACCCTTCGACCAGCTTGTGTGTCACCAACACCCACCTCCAGGTCTCGGATAATAAACCAGTAATTACACTCAAACCTAAAGAAACTTGAAGCACACTTGGCAAGATTATTCAAGTTTAAAGTCTGGACTTCTCCAGCAATGCAGGGGTAAATCAACAAGTAAGAAAGAAACAAACAAATAAATGAAGTTTAGATAGGGTCTACAGGAATCTGTTGGAATTCATTTCTGTATATTAATCTGTGTATAAACCTTTCTGTCCACAAGATGGCAGTGCAGTATTTCCTGTGCCATTCTGCTCACAGTCTGCGTCATTGCAGTAACATTGTCTACAGCTGTGCACCTGCCGTAGTCATAGAATATAAGTAACCCCCCCCCCCCCCCCTCTCCCAGACAGGCTTCTCACAGGTACATTTTATTTGTTTATTGCGCTCCAGGAATACTATTACAAATATTTGAATCAGGTGGGAACATCAAAGAGGCATTTAAATAGGTGATCTCATCCATGTGGATTTCATGAGGTGTCTTGGGTCCTGCAGAAATGCGTCTAAACAAATGTGGGGAGGCACTCGCGTTCTGGGGATGGGCCACGGGGAAGATCCATAATTCATGGCAAAAGTAAATGGATAAACGCATGCAGTCAGGCCCTGCTTCTGTGTTCTTTGGGGGGGTTACCAGTGAATGGTCCCAGATAGAGGCCCCCCCCCCCCGCACCCTGGCATGAACACAAAGGACTCCGTTATGATGGTCTCCAGGAGGGGGGGGCAGCCAGGGATGGGGTACCGCTACCTGTTGGGGGACAGAGTGGGCCTTGTTGGACCGGGTCGGCCCAGCTGGGACGGGACAGAGGGGGCTCAGAGACGGGGAGGAAGCGGCACCGGAGGGCGGTACAGCGACGTGGGCGGGGATAAAGGCATGTCCGGCAAGATGGAGGGAGACAGACGAAACCTGTTCCTGGCAGAGGGCACGCCCCTGCACACACTCCTCTTTCAGCACGTCCCTTTGATTTTTTTAGCCGTTTATCACCTGTCAGATTTACTCTCAGACTGCAGACAGCAAGCATTAATACTTATTAAAAGATGACGCACCTAAAGTGATCACAAAAATAACCACATCTTCCTAATTACAGAAAGATCGTTTAAGCAAAGTATAGCTCTTCAAGGAGACGTACAGCCACTTACTGGCGGAGGAACAGGAATGCTATGCTTAAGAAGGTGGAGCAGAGACCAGCCTGCAGTTACAGGGAGACCCGGCAGACTACAACCAGAGGATGAGATGCAAAGGCCAGGAGGAGTGCTCTCACTGTCCAGCAGAGGGCAGCAGAGAAAGCTCTGGATCTGAAGTATCACTCTTCAAAAGGGGGCAGCGGAGAGGCAGTTCGGCTCAAGGAGTGTAACGCACCGACAACAAGGGGCAGCAGAGAGACAGCTCTGAAGGACGGCCAGGAACCGACGACGCGAGGGGTCGTCAGTGCGGGGTGACTGTGGGCCCCGGCAAATATCTCAACCCTGAGTAAGTTCCTGCATCTGAATTTCATCCAAAAGGAAGGTGAGATATTAAGGGTTTTATCAGGTTAATTTGTGAGTCTAAACAGCTTATGCTGCATGACTGAGAGTGATTGTGTTTGTGTGTATGAGAGCATCGTAACGGGGGGGCATGGGGGGTACCGGCGCGGGAGGACGGGGGGACCAGTCACCTCAAGAGGGAGGGGAAGGTGACTATAATGAGTCACGCTCATCATTTGCTATTTCACTTGTTCTAGACATACCAGTTCCTTCCCCAGTGTTCTGAAAATACGACCACCCCCACCCCTTGCTGGTTCTGGGCAAATTGGTTACTTCTCCAGTGTTCCAGATATACCCCCCTGAAGGGTATATATATACCACCCTACCCCCAGAGTTCGGGATATAATGGCCCCTCCCTCCAGTGTTCTGCATACCCCCCCCCCCCCTCCACCCCAGAGATCTGAATATACCTGCTCCTCCCCTCAGTGTTCTGGATATACTGCCCCCTTCCATCAGTGTTCTGGATATACCGGTCCCTCCCCCCAGGGTTCTAGATATGCAGGCCCCTCCCCCCACTGTTCTGGATATACTGGCCCCTCCCCTCAGTGTTCTATATATAGCAGCCCCTCAAGCAGTGTTCTAAATATACCACATATACAGATTATACTGGCTTGAGAAAGAGGCTCATGTTGTCCTGTGATGTGCACCCCCCCCCCCCCCCCCCCATTCATTGTAACTAAGGTCTGGTCTGACGATGAATCTCTATCACATGGTTCTGGGCCTAAAGCCTTCCTACAAGTTGCTAAAATTCTCTATTATTATCCAACCCTAACAATTACGCCACCTACAGGCTGAGCTGCATTCAATCACTAGCTGGACTGACTGGCTGGTGAGCGTGAGGGGAGCAGAGAGTGGGGAAGGGGACATACTGGCAGAGGCGTGAGCAGTTAGCAGCGAGAGCTGAACGAAGAGGAGGCTGATTCTGAACAGCAGGCGTGCAGCCTTGGGGAGTGACAGACAGCTGCTGTCGATGACGGCTGACGGTGATGGAGTCCGCCGGCAGAGAAGCGCCCGGCTGGCAGTGAGGGCGGCCCCCACGCCGGCACCATGGAAACATGTAAACCGTTACTGTTTGTCAAACTGGACCGGCTCTCTTCCGCCGTCCCGCTTCTCTCACACTTTCCAACACGTCATAAAATGGGGGTGTCATGTGCCACAACTAGCTTGGGGGGTTAGCTAACACCCACTTTGCATGCGGCGAAAATGCACTGGACCGGACTTCAGGACTGCAGTGTCATTCAGAGGGAAGCAGAGATGAAACACAGCCATCTCTTGGGGTTTGGCTATCGCTGGTCATTAATCATTATTATTGGAATGAAGGAAAAAAAACAAATAAATGACTTTTGTACCTTCTTACAGTACATCGAAAGTCACTGCCTCCTAGATTCAATCCTTACTGCATTTTTAAATAGCTATAGAAAGAGAGAGAGAGAGAGAGATGAAGCGAAATAAAAACTGAGGTGGGATTAACCTGCAGGCACTGCGATTTACTCTATCATTATAATCACAGATAGGCAGACTCTGACTTACAAATATTACCCTCTCCAGTATGGCAAGTGTGCCTGTTTGTAATTCTGCTCCTGAATTTAGTGCTGTGGGCATCAAAATGATGCAATTCAGGACCATTCGGAGGAGGTGGGGTGTTGGAGGGAGCGGGGGTCTGTGGAAGAGAGAAGTCGATCTGGAATGGTCAAGCAGGTGCCAAGGGTCCCCAACCTAACTGGAGCTGATGGCAGTGTGAGGACCTTCTGGCCGTGAGAATGCTGTCTCATGGATTCAACTAAGTATAGTACTGAGTGGGGGGAGGGAGGGGTCGCGATCTCCTGCCTGTTGACCACTCCTCCTTAATCCTAAAGGTAGCAGGATCTCTTGTCCATGCTGCTGACTCTCCCCTTGAATTGGGGGAAGGGGGCTCAGTCAGCCTAAATCTCAGCCAATCCTTGTTCAGGGACTGCACGCCAGCCCTCCTGAGATTTGGCGAGAGGCTGTCATGTGACGGTAAGACAACTGTGTGCATGTACTAAATAACCATCCCGTCTGTCTGCATCACCGAGAGGAAAAGTGATGAAGGGCTTCTATATAGCGGAGAGTCGAAAAACTCCATGAACGACTTTAATCGAGAGCATTAGAACCATACAAACGCATAATTTGAGGAGTCAGTTGATCAAAGGAAATCTCCTTCTCCAAAACTCCTCCTAGCTCTGTGTCTTTGATGTGCTGAGAAGGAGGGTCAATGCCTTCATCAAGGAGCCAGGTGCTGTGTGATCACTCTAATGGGCTGGGGGCCAAAGACAACAAGCTACAGCTCATGGTTAACAGCATTCTAGCTCAGCAGCAGAGCAAACACACCCAGTGTTGACTGAAAACTGAAAAAAGCCCACCTGTTTGCTGGACTGCTCTACCTGCACGCTGTAACCGGCAGCAGATCAATGTTACAGGCCATGTCTCACCCTTATAACCCCTCATGGACACTTATTGAAATGTATTACCCACAATCCTATGCACAAATATTTACATATGGAGGGAATAATTTTCACATTTTACTTGAAGGCATGTAAGCTCGTTGACTCTCCACAAGATACAAAGGCATTCGCCGTGTGAGGGTAACCTTGGGAACAAAGATGGCACAAACCTCATTTAACGTAACGCCGCTCGATTAATAAACACGAGAAGCTCGGCGGCTGAGTTAATGGAGGGAACGTGGGCCGGATGACAATGGCTTTGAGTGGTCTGGGTTGGGCAGGGGGCTTTGGCGTCGCCGCTGAGTGGGCAGCTGCATAACTCAGTGCGGTTAAAGCCACATGCAGGATGGCAGGCAGCCACATAGGTGTAAATGCAGTGGTTTATTGTTATGCCCTCCCTGCTGCTGCATGTCTGCTTCAATCTGTCACATATCAGTACTGACCCGCTGTCCCCCCGATGCACGAGGCCTGTTTGTGCCCGAGGCGCCCATCAAGTGAACACAAGCTTCATGATGTGCGAGCTGGACAGCATAGATACCTGAACACTGCGGGCCAAGCTGCCGGCCCATCACTGCTGTCCTGGACAGTAGCAAACTTCAGCTTCTCCCACTCACTGATTTCTGAATTGTATGAGCTTAGTGAACTCTGGTGTCCTTGCCCTTGGATTTTTGTTTCACTTCCATTCCTCCTTCTGGCTTTTAACTATGCAGATTTTCACTATTGTAGCATTAAGTGCAGCAATATTCAATCTTCTTAAGGTCTTGGCAGCTTTGTTGCTATAAAAAAAGCTGTGTTCATACGGTCTGTCCAGACCATAAAAAGCTGTTCTTACATGGACTGTCCGTATAATAAAAATCTATGTTCATATGATCTGTCCACATAATAAAATGCTGTGTTTACACGGTCTGTCCACATTGTGAAAAGGTGTGTCCATGTGGTCTGTCTGTATCATAAAAAGCTGTGTTCATGTGGTCTGTCTATATCATAAAAAGCTGTGTTCATGTGGTCTGTCTATATCATAAAAAGCTGTGTTCATGTGGTCTGTCCATATCATGAAAAGCTGCATTCATATGATCTGTCCACATCATTAAAAGCTGTGTTCATGAGGTCTATCTTAAAAAGCAGGTTTACAGGGTCTGTCCTCATTATAAAAAGCTGTGTTCCTGTGGTCTGTCCTCGTTGTGAAAAGCTGTTCAAGTGGTCTGTCCACATCATAAAAAGACAGTTTTACACGGTTCAACAATACCTTTAAAAATGTTGTGTTTAAAGGTCTATCTGCCTATTCTGATTTATCAAGGCAGGACATTTATGTTTCTCTGTGGTCTGGAAGGCAGAGAATAGCAACCATTCTGGTTGCTTTGATTTCCAGAAATAAAGACCTATTTCAGGGCACAAAAGAGGTCTCTTTTTTTTGTGAAAATGGTTTTCTGTTAAAATCCAAGCACATCTTGTTAATGCTGGCATAAATGGTTAGATGTATTGGGCAGAATTTTTTCAGATCCGGATTTAATTGGCTTGTGCTGGCAATTAATATGGCCGCAGCTACAGGAAGCCACTGCTGAAACATTATTGCGCTATAATTTTACTCTGACCCACATTCAGGTCCAGAGAAAAAGGGAAAAGATATGTATGAACTGAGCAAAATCAAATTATTTAAATAAGTTTCATTTGGGGGGAGCCCAAAATGCCATTACCTAGTTGTTTTGTCGATGCTTTAATATGAAGCCGGCATCACTGCATTTTATTCAGCTGAGGATATTTGCTGAAACGATTTTCTCCAAGAGAACCACAGAACATTGGGTCCGGACATCATGTTTTCCGATCTGCACCAGCCCAACTGAGTGCAGCAGCTTTTCTGAAACAGGCTCCGAATAATTTGAGCAGCACTTCAGCTGTTTGTGGGTCCGTGTCCATGGCAAAGAGTGACCCCCAGGATATGACAGCCTGAGACGGGTGGGACAAACGTATGGCTCCATCGACATCCACTTCGGGGACAAATCTAAACGACTTTTTGCAACAGAGCCTCTAAATCATACCTGGAAAACTCAAAGTTTCCTCTTGCAATGTCCATCTTTAGAAAAAACAAACAAAGACATAAGAAAGCAAATAAAAACAAATCAGCAATCTACCAGACTATGTTTACAGACCTACCTGTAAGTAATTTCCCATGTCTAATACGATGGGTTTACACATTAACCTCGAAAGCGAGTACCTGAGACACAAATCAAGCAGAAGCGAGCAGTGAGGGGGCTGTGGCATCGCTGTAATTACTTAGGCTCCTTCTCCCACAGCCCCAGAGTGGAATGCGAACATTATTCACTGCATTTACACACCTGGAAGCCAGATCAAAAGTGCAGAAGAACGACTGCAAATCGAGGTTTGGGATTTAACCTTGTTTATATTTTTAATATGAGTTCCTGTGGTAATTAACCCCAACAAACTGCTCGAAAACAATATCAAAGATTGTTGATATTGCAGGGTGGAGGGGTGCTGCCTGCGGAGTGTGCTTCAGTAAGTACACTTTCTGATAGGTGCCACGTCTCACAGAGCAGAGACTGTGGCGAGTTCCCAGTGGGGGAGCCATGGGTCCCTTTAGCCTGTTCTGTCCTTAGCTTCCCAGAAACAGGGTGTCAATTATGAGCATACACTTAGAGTGCAATAAAAAAATCACAAAAGCGATAGCTTGTTCTGCACCATAAAATGCTATTTCAGCCTGAGCTGGTCACGTTTCTGCTCCCCGGCCCCCCAGCAACGACGGCGGGGACAGAACAACCCAGAGCCTCATTTTCCTACCTCATGCAGTTCAGCTGAATCACCAGCCATAATTTCCCCGCTCAGTATGTGTTTGTTGTTTGTTGGGTCGCGTGTGCCTGAACACATACACAGTCAGGCTCCCTGTCTCTGCGATCCCGGGGGGATAGGCCGTTATCACAGACCAATGGATGGTAACAATGTGACCATTAGAAGGTAATGTGAGTACTCACTGTTCTTCATGGAATGGTTGACAGTAGAGCTGTCCAAAGTAGATCCTAATGATGTTTAATGTCACTCTACCTGTGTACGATGTGCTCTGACTGCATTTCTGAAGGAAGGAGGTGCCCTGGTGAAATGGGAATGCCCCCCTCCCAGTTTCCTCATGCAAACTCCATCCAGCCTTGATGAATCATTAGAGGGGAGGGAACACTATGCAGAGATCAAAGTGGTGCCCCAGGAGCAGGACTGGGACTGGCAGTGGTGGGGGTGAGGGGGAGGTCTTCTTTGTGGAGCTTGTCAGGAGATCTTCCATAGCTTCTCCTTCAGCTAGCCTGCCTCACGGGCTCAGCTGTCAAAACAAAGGGATGATGCTCTCGGTTCACCACCAGCAAGGTTCCTGGCTTTCTGGAGACATTGTATACGATGACTATGAAAGCAGTAGAAATGCCCCCCCTCCCCCCCCAAAAAAAAAAAACTAAAAATGGCAACTCAATGAAGAGAATTACAACAGGGTCACACTGTGGCACCCAAATGTTATAACAAGGAGTCCAATCACACCGTCAGCACCATAAACTGTAGGTAGGAAGATGTTTGGCTTTGTAAGGTTCTCTTCTACTGTTCCATCAGCCCTTGGTTTCTGATTCATTGTGGAAGGTGTGGCAGAAATGACTAAGCTGTCAGATGTCATAGAAATCTTACTATTAGTCATTGTTTAGGTTGTTTGCACTGACATCAGCTTTCACATTTTCACACCCAGCTGGACTTGTAGCCATTATTTTTTTCAATTCACTGCCACAACACGCTTCGGTGAGATTTCCTCCTGCGACTCTTGGATCATCTGCTCAAAAGTAAGAGTTTTTCACTCCTTCACAGGTGACACAGTCCGCTATAGATGTAAGGATGTAACTAAGGATGGAGCTGGACATGACTGTTCAGCATGACACTCACCCCAACAGCGTAGTATCAGCCAGCAGGATTCAGACCAGCTGGAATTATTATGTGTTCATTATAATAATTATAGTTGTTGGCCACTTGTGGCACTCAGGCAAAACCAGCAAACCAATGAAAATGTATTTTTGTAGAGAAATCTTCAGGCCTTGTGCCCGGTCAATACCTCTGTCTGTAGTAGATGCACAATGTCAGCTTACCTCTGCAAAATGGAAATTCTTTCATCATGGAGATCAGGAAATAAACCCTCCCTTTACTCCTGTACAGATAGCCCTGGAAAAAATACTGTGTCCTGCACAGATAATTCCCAGTGCCGGAGTTCTGACACACTGAAAGATGTCAGTGTAAATTTAGCAGGTGGCTCTTGAGTCCATGATAAATTAGCACAGTCAGTTGGACTATACTGGGTTCCTGTTCCTCGAGTAGAATTGCCGTCCAGTTCATCTTTCATGGATCTACATTAAATATTTATTTAATAACTTATAATCAAGGCAAGTCTTTGAAATCCATGTTTTTGGTGGATCAGGTCCAACCTCCTGTGATTTCAAGACCAGAGGACCGCAAGTGTACACATTGGGGGTGCACATGGTGAGGCGGGGGGGGGGGGGGGGGGGAAGGACCTTCGCGATCACTGTCTCAGGTCTCAGTTATGTGGCAGGAAGTGTTCAGCTATATATAGCGTGACAGATGGCTGCCATGTCACCGTCCATCAGCTGTCATCTTTGATGTGAATGAGTGCAAACAATCTGGACACGTCGCAGAGTGAGACGATGAGATTTTCATTTTATCTAAATGATGCGTGTTTCTCTCTTGCTGGCTGGCTTTTAGGTAAAGGGTGTCACTAAAGACAGCAGTCTTTTAAAGTGACAAAACAATTGATGTCGGATATTTTGCAGTGTTTTTGTGCATTGAGCAAGATAAGGTCCTGTGCTAGCTAACTAGCTAACTAGCCCCAAGCTAAAAACATTTAACATGAGCACAGCTTTGCTTAGAACGTTAAAGACATTCTGCTTAAGAATTGCTTTGAAATTCAATTTATTCTCTCTTTTTATTTCCTTTAAAACAAAACTTGACTTCTCCACTCAGGAATCATCTCAGGAATGATGCAATGTGTCCAATTAATATTTATAGACGCCCACTGCCTGTCCAAACAGACAGCTACAGATGTACCACATACCTGTTTTTCGAAGAACAGCTCAAAATACTGATTTCACGTTTCACAGCTGAAATTTTTCATTACCCATGCATACAATATTTCCTCCTTCAGACTGCAGGGACATCACAGAGATGGCGGAATAGTGATGATAAGCTATGAGGTCTATGACGTCTGCCCAGAGGCAATTGTGTTGTTTCTTGGGGGCCACACAGAGTCACTTTGGGTCCCTCCTTCGGATGTTTCAAAAATCTAAATAAATAGCTAGCGAGTCGAGTCAGACGATGCTAGCTAGCTGTCTGGCTACCATAGCATGCTGCTTCAGCATCTCCTAAATAAGCAATGTGTTTGTTTAATATTTAGTGCGGCATGGTTTGAGTGGTGGCAAACATCGCCGCTGCGCACATGTGTTCTCCGGCTCATTTCTTTCAGAAATCTGTTAACAAATGATTCCGAGGGCCGCGCCTGTCTCCATGCCGTGATGTAAAGGCCTTTCCCTCGTGGAGACCTTCCCACAGAGCTGATGAAAGCACCAATACAGATGCACAACATTGTCGTCGCACAACTTGGATCTCAAACAAAATCAGAGGGGATGAAATGCCAGGAGAACAGGAGCTTCAAACACACAGTAAACCTCTGTCCTCAGCGCACTGCTTCATTAAGCTAACACAGGCTGCCATCATTATGCAGGCTATTCCCCCGGTAGCTTCCAGCTAACATCTCTGCTACCCGCACTTTGCTGGAAATAACAATTCCCCCGGCCTTACAGAGCATCACCGCACTCCCTCATGGCTTCCAGCTGAGATCTTCTGTAAGCAGGTGGTTCATCCTTCCTGTTTGCATATTATAAACATGCTTAATACCCACTCAAAAACAAACAAACAAACAAAAGCAGCGGTATGCTAACGAGGCTGTCCAGGTCTCGCAGACGAGCTTTACAAGGCACGACAACTATCGCTGGGTTGCCGTTCACTACCTCCGTCTGATCAGCCCCCTATAAATCATTCACTTACTTCCCCTGCAAAGGTCACTTAAATACATTTAGATCAGTCCAGTCAATTTCATCAGGCAGCAAGAACGAATCAGGAGTGGGCCTCATGCCCATGTGAATTGGACATCCAATGAATAGCTTGAGACACCTAGGGAGCATCCAGTGCTCTTCCCTTCTGGCACTGGTGTGAGAGTATCATGAGCAGGGGGCAGTGTGAAGTAGGACTTCCTCACTTCTGCTATCCATCTAAGCCTGATCAGGACGAGGAACACTTTCTACATGGTTATATGATGTATGCTTCTACCAAGCTTCATTTACATTCATTTATTTACCGGAGGCTTTTATCCAAAGTAATATACAATTGAGAGAGCAGTGACATCACTCAGTGAAACCCTGGGATTTGAACTGGTGACCTTCCAAACACAGGCACAGTCCTAACCACCTAGGCTACACACCAACCCAGTTTCTGTACAGTAACTCCAGAACATAGGCAAACGATAAGTAATAACCACAATTTATCACTCTATCTCAAGGTGCAGTCTGACTCCTTGCTAAGAATTCCATCCATCCAAATTCCATAGCATCCATCTATCCATCCACTCATGTTCCATAGCCCCTTGTATGTTTTGAGGATCACAGGGGTCCAGAGCCTACCTCGGAAACTACGGGTGCGAGGCAGGGAATAACCTAGGGCAGGGTGCCAACCCATCACAGGGCACAAACTCACACATCATTCACACACATTCACACCTACAGACAATTTGGTAACTCCAATTCCAAAATCTTACCTCACCATATTAATTTCCCCACATTTGATATTTTTATATATACACTAGTCTTACTAGATATGGACCGTCTTGTCTATAAAATGGTTCTTATGAAACAATGGTTCCCATTCTGTCATATTAATGACTCAGACTTGAGACCATATTAATATATTATTTCACTAATAGACTCACTTTTGCATTACAAAGCCCAGTTTAATTAAAAAATACAATTAAACAATGTCCTATTGTAATGTTCAAAACAAAATAATTATTGCTAAAAATAACACATGCTCTTAGTAAGATCATAATAATGTTGCATCAGACTCAGTTATATGTATTTATGAAGGTTTTCTTTTGAACAGTCTTTCTTATTTCTCCAATTCAATACTTCAGGTCGTGTCAAGCTGGAAAGTCTAGCAGTGAAAGAGAAAACACCCCTTTGTAATTCACCGTCTGCGGCACGTTCAGCCTCCTGCATTCCTTTGAATTTCCTTTTCTCGTCTTTCTTTAGAGCTTCTGTCTCTTCTGCTTGTCTGAAGTCGATCTTGCGAGTGAGAGTGCTTTATCTCATCTCAGCCGCGTCTTAGCTGATGATCAGGCCCGGAGTTAATGCCCTCAGCAGTACAAGATGCATTCAGGATTCCGGAGTTAGAAATCACCGACAGTGCGGTAGATCTATAATGCCACAGAGTTATTCCAGTACGTGTTATTCTCACAGCGCAATCCATTTTTAAAGGGACGCCATAAACCATAATAATTGCTCTGGACGAAAGCGTCCAGCAAAACGTCAGTGCGGCGTTTCAGGAAAACCGTGAACTGTGATTTCATCCAAGCTTAAAGAGAGTTTTGTGTTTTATTAAGGGTGAAGAATAACCGGCATGGAGGTCAGAGTGGTTGGCAGTGGTGCAGTGAGCACTGCATTCGTGGGTGAAATTGGTTTGCTTCAGTGAAAATGCACTTGCATAAACGGGGCTGAAACAGTCAGTGTAAAGAAGCCTGCTGAGGAAATGACAACAGAGCCCTTTATTAATTCAGTTTGTGAAAGGTTCATAAATTCCTGCTGCCTCCACATTACCCCAAGTATGCGAGATTGTGTGTGACTGTGTGTCATGTGATGGACTGGCATCCCGTCCAGGGTGCCCGTCTTGTGCCCTGTGATGTAATGGCATCCCATCTAGGGTATCCTCCGCCTTGTACCCTATGACAAACTGGCATTCAGTCCAGGTTGTCTCCCACCTAGTGTCCTATGATGGAATGGCATCCCATCCAGGGTGTCCCCTGCCCTGTGCCCTGTGACAGACTGGCAACACATCCAGGGTGTCCCCTGCCCTATGCCCTGTGACAGACTGGCATCCCATCCAGGGTTTCCCCTGCCCTATGCCCTGTGACAGACTGGCATCCCATCCAGGGTGTCCCCTGCCCTGTGCCCTATGACAGACTGGCATCCCATCCAGGGTGTCCCCTGCCCTTTGCCCTTTGAAAGACTGGCATCCCTTCCAGGGTGTCCCCTGCCCTATGCCCTGTGACAGACTGGCATCCCATCCAGGATGTCCTGTGCCCTGTGTCAGACTGGCATCCCATCCAGGGTGTCCTGTGCCCTGTGTCAGACTGGCATCCCATCCAGAGTGTCCTGTGCCCTCTGACAGACTGGCATCCCATCCAGGGTGTCCTGTGCCCTCTGACAGACTGGCAGAGGTCCTCCACCTTGTGCCCTGAGATGGATCAGGTTCCTGTCCAGGATGCCTCTATCTTGTGCAGAAATTCTTGGGCATACATCAGCGAATCCAGTAAAGTGCAGACAACTAGACACATAGTGCAAGGCAAAGTGGAAAGACAGTACACTTGGTGCAAACAAGTAAACATTGTGAAAACAACTTGAAAATGTACACATACACAAACGGAGCAAGGACATAAATATATCTAAATAAAAAATAAAATAATAATTAAACAGATGGTATAGCATAATTATATGTGCAAACAGAATAAACGCTGATCCTTGTGACAGAAATGCAGAAAAAAAACGCTCACTGCCAGCGCCGTGACCATATTGCTGCTGTCCTTGTTCACCAATCAGTGCGGGCTTCATCATTTAGCAGACGCACGGTGAAGTGAAAGGCGCTTCATCAAGGCCTGGCTAATGGAGCATGGTTAGCGATGCAGTGATTCTAAAAGGTGACAGTGACTCATTCCACTGCTTGTGCCAAGGCGGGAAGTAAAACGGTGCTGTGAACAGGGGTTACATGGTGATATACAACACACACTCTTACGCTGAAGCCATTGAGAATCCAATTCATATCTTTATCCACTGAGGATTTAGATGTTTAGCAGGGACCACTATGGCCCTTCATTATAATTTATATGGCAGGACCCTTTTATCCAAAAGTAGCATCAACTAGACCTTGAAACATCTGCTGGTTAAGACTGTTCCACTGGGGTCTCAACCACTCTGCTGACCCTGGGGTACAAACCAGCAACCTTCTGATCAGACACAGCAGCCTAACCAACTGGACCACACACCGCCCCGGGTGCTTACTTGTGGTGTACCTTCTGTGAGTCTGTGGCTTGACTTAATTTAAGCCCCCAGCCCCCAGGTGACCAAAATTCTGCCTGCAAGGATGGAGGTACGCTATTGATGGAGCGCCGACCTGCTGACGCCGGGGAAGCCGACGGAGGACGACAGGATCTGTGATCATGTGGATGATGTTTGGGAGCCATTAAATCATGACCACACACAGTGGAATCCAAAAGTGCTGGGCTGCAGTTAGGGGATGTACTGATGTTCATGGTAGCAGGAGTTTAGCAGGAGGCAAACCAGAACAAACGGGCCAGAACCAGAGGCCTCTATCACTTTTCTTGTTTAGCCGGATAACCTGTCAGATTTAAGTCACCGCAGTTTAAATAGACTTTATCTTCATTCACCTACATTTAGCCCTGGCTAAATTAAATCGGGCTAAGCAAGAAATCCTGTTTTGTGATTCAGGTCCCTGGAGATCTGAGTCTCCTGCCCAAGCAGGAAGATGGGAGGAAAAGATGGGAACCAAACTGCAGTGGAGGGTCACCTTTAGGTGGATGCGAATAACCACCGAGAAGACAAGCACAGGAGATGTGTGTCGGCTAGCTAGCCAGCAAAGAAATGGCACATATTCAATTAGAAGAGCCAACGGTCCAAAGATCTGAGGTTCCTCCTGGACGACACGGCCCTGAAGCAATGTGCGCATTTTTGAAATGTCTCACAAGGGGGAGATAGAGAGCACTAAAGCTGCATGAATACGGCTGAGGGCCCAGCATGGTGGAGTTTACCGCCGACCGTTTCTAATGAAATGTGAAAGACTTGGATATGAAAGTTCTCACAGAGGTGTTAGACAGAGCACACAATTAAGGATGCGAACAGGAGGTTGCTGGTTCAGGCTCCAGGAGGGATTAGTGAACTTCAGTAAATATCAAGCTGATAGATAGATTATAAACCTGCAGTAATGTAGCCAGCACAGCAGGAGGCGCAAGGCAGCTCGCAGTGAAAATTCACTGCTTTTTTTTATTTTGTTAATGCAGCATCAAGCTGGTTATTGCTAAAAGATACACAAAACAAACACATAAAAATAACATTCTCAGCTAGGAATCCAGGACACTGCAGGAGTCAACATACCCTATAAAATATTTCTGACCTTGAGAGACTATTCATCAGGTCTGACCCTCATCTGATCCCCTAAGACTCAAATATCTAATGAAACATCTATCTAATGCCATTCTTTTCACCGTCAGATCTTTAAATGAAATGACATCACGTGGCCTGGCGCAATCTTACGATTGTGAGATGAGAGTAGAATAAACAAACGAGCAACAGCAGATTTAGTATAATATGGAACCCTGTCTCTATCTGGCCTGCTGATCTGAGGACATCAGGCCCCCCTTGATTCTCCAGGCACTATGGTGTCAAGCTCATCCTCTCACGCATTTCAAAACCAGCTTCCTGACATATGATTAAGAGCCGGAAACGACAATGGAACGTCGTCGCTGCTCCGGCAGCATCTAAGCGAGTCGTTAAACTGCCAAACGATGACAAGACAGAACCTTCCGGACTGATGGCTGTACCTGACAGCAGCTTGCACACTGAGACGTGGTACCATGGCCCAGCGAAAATGACGCCCGCGGATGGGGAGACAGGAGGGATGATTACTGACACTGCTTTCTAAAAAGCTGCTCCCGTTAATACTGTCCGTATGCGAGTATCTATCCTGAGTTCCCTTTTAAGGTGTATGAATTCGCTGTTCAGCTCTCCCCCAGGAGTGACCTACAAAACGATGCCCAATGAGTACTGCGAGGACACAGGAAGTGGCAGGTGAAAAACTGATCGCCTGAGCAATGGCTTATGGGAAATGATCCTGGGCATTTCCCTTTAATGAGTTTTGGGAACAAGGAGCTGTCTAAATTTAAGAATATTGATTAAAGTCACTTAAATCATAAAATGAATGCTAAGCTAATATAATATGTAGTGCAATGTCTAGGCAGTGATTAGTGATGAATTATCTCTTGCTATAATTGCACTGGAAGCCAGTCACATGGACTGAGACCAATCCATTCATGCCACTTCACGTGCCCTGGCTCTGTGGGCCTTACATTCACTGGCTGTGCGGGTGTTTCCTAACGCACCAGGCTGTTAGGCATGGAGATGGTGAAGCGATAAGAGCAGCCAATCTCTGCCACAGGCTCCTGTGATATATAGAAGCCTCCTCTCCCTCTCCAAGGTGCATTAGCGGTATCTTAAAGCTCTTCAGGCTCTATCCTTCCCTTGTCCCTCTCTTGCTTCCTACTCTCACTGTTTTTTTCTGATGCTGCGCTCTCCCATTCCCTCCCTGCTAACACACACACACACACTCGCGCACAGGAGCAGGTCGTCTAGACCTTATGCCCACAAACACATCATGGGTGACCTCCACTCTCTCAAGCATGTTTCAGCCATCCTTCAATCTCACATCCAGGCAAACACTGTTTCAGGGGTTCCTATCAGACTCTGAGATCCTTAAATTCAAAAACACTAAATCCAAAACATTTCAGCACAAACTCAGCAGGCTGGTGTGTGTGTGTGTGTGTGTGTGCAGGTATACCTACCTTATGGGGACACAATGTGCCCATAACGTGATGAATACCGGTTTTTTTTAGGGAAAACTCAATTTAATAAAAATCTGTGACTGCATTGGAAAAACTACAAAGGCAAAAAATGTATTTTGCTTGATTACTTATGGTTTTGGTTAGGGCAGGGTAGGGGTTAGGGTTGTAATAGTTAGCGTTAGCATTTATCCCATAGAAATGAATGAGCGGTCCCCATAAAGGTATGTTTACCCGACACGTGTGTGTGTGTGTGTGTGTGCGTAATCAGATACCTCACTTGTGAGGTCCATAGGTCACTAACTTAAGCCATCTTCTTCCTCACACAGTGAACCTCAGTGACATTTCTGAGTAGCAGAATCAAGCCAAAGGTGACTGACGTGTAAAATGTTAAATCACTCATGAATCAAGGAAAAAAACTGGTTCTTAACCTACTTCAAAGTAATGTAACATTAAATCCATCCATTCATTCATCAATCTTCTAAGCACTTATTCCAGTCAGGGTCATAAAGACTAACAACAAATGTGAGAAGTGTTTAATTATATACAGTGCATCTCATCAGTTATGTTGAGATGTTTACTTATGCATGCATGCAGTACAGTCAGAAATGTGCATGAGGGTGATATCCAAAATTAATTAATACTCCAGCTGCCCCGATTAGCAAGGGATGGCTGACGAGGCTAGCAGGTATTAAAAGGTGTTATTATGAACACTGTGGTAATGAAGAGGGGCCCCATGGTGTGCTCAGACCAGGAACCGGGGGGCATCTCAGACAGATGTGACTGAAATCTGCTTTAATTGATCACAATGCAGATGTTGTGAGATAAATCAAGGAATGAAAGACTGCATACCTTACAAATGACATCATCACTCTGCCCCAGGAGACGTCACTTAAACCATACTTAAACCGTACTTGTCCCACACTGTAAGCTATTATGAATCTATTATGACCACTTATTAAAAATAAGCAATAAGTTTTTTTTTTTTTCCCTTTTAATTTTCACCAGGAGAATAACTCTCTTTCAGTGTATTCATAATTGGAGTCATATACCCTTTGGGCAGACGATGCATCTTTTAAATTAAGCAACATTGGTGGATAAGTGAAGGAAATGAAAATGACAGACCAGTAACATGAGTAACAGTGGTCACTAAACAGAATAGCACTAATGCCCTGCTACTGGTGTACTATAGTAAATCAGCAATTATTAAATACAAACTGAAAACCTTTCATAAATAAATAAACAGACAGACAGACAGACAGACAGACAGATAGATATAAGCATACTCAGATTGTACATGTCTACACATGCTTACCATTCGTAATAAAAAGGAATTTTATGACTTTATCCTTTCTGAATATGTCCTATGTCTTCATTCAAGCCCCTGTCACCCTAGTCACAGTCCTAAATTAAAAGTCCCATCATTCACTGACGTTCAGTTTCCTTTATTTGACGCAAGAAAAGTTTTAAAAAAAAAGAAAACTAGAGTTCATTAAGCGCTTCGATTGATACCGCTGCAGAAGCCGTCGCTATGGACGGACAGTAATTACCGCGCGTGGCGCCTTCGTATTGCTCGACGTCGCATGGAGATAACCCCGTCCCCGCTCCGCTCTTAATTTTTAATCAAAGCGTCACCCGCAAACTCGTCCCCCGTCCCACTTGAGCGCCTTCATTTAGTTCCCAAAAATGAAAGAGGTTAATGGGCAGATTGGGACGTGAACCGCCGCCCACACGGGAGAGCGTTAATGACACGCGATAAGCCCCGCTGCTGGCAGCAGTGTGGCATGTTCACGAGACTGTCTAATGACAAAGATGCTTGTTTTTTTCCGAAATTCTTCCAGGCCACTGTAGAGATTGCACATGATTTAAAAACAACATCTGCAGCTTCACCAAAGTGTGTTTTTTCTGTAACGAGGTCGACTCGTCCTTTCAGGCGACACCTCAGCCTCTACCTACTTAGAAGCAGTCGGGGACAAACTTAATTTAGGTGCCACCAAACTTCTCCAGCCTCCAGTAAATTGACCTACTTTCTATTATTTGCTTTCAACATCTTGACTTGCATGTGCTTCCTGGCGGCACACTTGCACCCTCCAGTGGCCGGAGGCCATCCCTACGGTCTTTAAAAGGCATCATGTACACAAGTGTCCTCCAGATGCAACCTTGAGTAATGTTTTGTGAGGTAAGCAGGTGCACCTCCCTCCTCCTCGCCACTCCATGGCCACTCCACCTCAGCTCCCACTCTATTTAAAGACCCCGCCCGGCTCACTGCGACTCCACAAACTCCAGACTCAAACCGACCAGCACAGCCCAGGATGTGCTGCCATAAAGGGCTTTGAGTAGAAGACATGCAGAAATCCATCCATCCATCCATCTTCTAACTGGTTAGCGTTGTAGGGGGCCTGGATTGCCGGCTACCATTATCCACTTTCAGACACTCTTGCCCCGCCCCCCTCCCCCAGTGCCTCGGTCCCTGAAATTTCCCCCCTTTCTCTCCACTTATGGGTGTTGGACAGGGCTGGGGAGCCCCCTGGACGCCACGCACAAGGCCGGGCTGTTGAAATATAAATATCTGAGTATAATATGAAGCCAGACATTCATATATATCACGTTGGTGCTCATAGAGGTTGGACTGCCTGAACTTTTACAAACGACTTCTGTGCTTCTAATTAAAAACAACAGAAGAGTATCACTTCACCAGTCCCCGGGCCTGAGAGCTGATCTACGGGTCGTTCATGACGGGATGGAAATAAGGTGACGAGGGGGGCGTAACGGGGTAGTGGGGGGGGAGACTGAAATTAATTTTTAAAAAAATGGATGGGTAAATGAATGGCATGTGCTGGGAATGATCACTTCAGCAGGATTCCAGCACAGGAAAAGCTGTGATCAAACGTACATTTTCAGTTTCAAATTATTCTATGGAGCCAAAAACATCAAAGCCAAGACATTTCAGCACAAACTCAGCAGGCTGGAGTGTGTGTGTATGTGTGTGTGTGTGTGTGTGTGCATAGACTGTAAACTGATTTGATATCAAAGCTCAAATTCAAAGCTAACACACAATGAAACAAAGCCTGGGTACATTAGTAGTCTGGCAGTCTGTAGACCCACGTCGGGAAAACCCTAATAATCGGTCTGGGTGCTCAGATTAAATATCGCTCCTGAAATTGCAGTCCGCTCCTCTGTTTATCTGTGGCGGCTTTAATGCATTTACAATGTAGTGCAAACGGCTGCCTCCCAGCACAAATAAGCACGAGAAAATCACCTGGTCAAGGGTTACCAACTAAGAAACTGGCACGTGGACCTCATTCACACACGAGAGCGTCGAAAGAGCGTAACTTGGTCCTGGGGGAAAAAAACAGGCTCCCTTCTCATTAGCATTCCAGGAGGATTTCCAAAGGGTTTTTTGGGGGGCTGTGCATTACTATGGTAGAAGATGGACTGGTTTTGGGTCAAAAAACCCACTTAATCTGCCCAAAAATCCATTTAGAACCTAATGACATGGTCCGGCGGGTGCCACTAGAGCCTCCACTCTGGATGCGAGCTGCTTAGGATACAAATGGCCACTAAGCAAATAAATAAATGACGTTGATGATGTCGGCTGTCGGCCAGACGGAGCTTGATAATCCGTCCCCCCCCCCAGGCATGCTCTGACTTTCGCGGTCGTCGTGGGAGGTCAAGGACGTGCCACGTCACCGTTAAACCTTCACGTGGCCCCTTTGGCACACGATGGGCACCCCCCCTCGGGCATAACCCAGCACATGGCGTCATGTGTCGAGAGGGGCGGCCAAGCGAGCGCCCGCCGACGGGGCCTGTTTTATAGGCGTCTATTCAGGAGCCCAAGCGGGCAGCTCATTTTCCGGGGCCTGACATAGCGAGGAGACAGGAGGCTTTGCCAGAGACGTGGGGACAGGCGGCTTTAATCCTTTATGCGACTTGTTCAGCATTGACAGGGGAGAAAGTTCAATTAAAAAGAAAAGTTTAGTAGCGACAGACATGTGATAACCAGTGGACTGTGAGTTCTGCCCATGGTGGAGGCGAGGGAATCAACCAGGATGATGAATTGGTCCATTGATTTATCACTTTGCGGTGAGATTTTTTTTTAACCAGGTGACAAACGCTTCAACGATGCAGCAATAACAAAAGTACAGCGGCTTCCTCCTCCCACTAATCTCAGCGATGGTCCGGCGTTGGGGGGGGGGGGGGGGGGAGATGGTGGGAACGCTGGGAGGGGGGGTGAGAAGGAGGGAAGGAAGACAAAGAAGAGAAAATGTGCGAAGGCCTTGGGGTTATTTACCATGATCTGTGGGTGAGAGATTACAGCAAGTGGCACAAATAAGGAATGTAGAGTTAACAGGCATTGTCACGTCTGCTGCCGTCCGTTCATCACCTCCACGTACGGAGCGGAACAATAAAGCCGTCCGGGGAAGCAGCATTCGCCAAGGGCCGCCGCTTTGGGGTCCTGTCGATGGCCTTTGTGCTGGGGGGTAAACAACCAAGCCGATGCGGACTCACAGGCCGGCATTGACTACCATCTGCGGACAAAGGCGGCTTTCACGCGAGGGCCGCCTAGCTAGCTCCTCAAAAAGGCCCCCGGGGGAGGGACGACCAATCAATGGACCTTTTATCGGGGCTCCCCAGAACATGCCAGTATTCTGCCACTCGTGTAGCTCACATTCAGGCATCCCCGCTGCGGAGTCCAGGCAACCGTGTGAAGAAAAATACGAAAGTTCGCAAAAAGATCCTCAGTGGTCTGATGAGAACCTCTCGGACGTCCTCGGCGCAGGGAGAAGCAGACGGGGCCACCAAGACTGGACCCTCGACACTAAGTGGGGGGCTAAGCTTCGAGATCATTGCAGAAGCTTCAGCTCCAGTTCCCAGGGTTGGTGGAGTACCCACACACACCCACCCCCCCCTCCGAAGTGCAAGACAATGCTGGAGACAGGGAGCCCTCTGAGGTCAAACTTCCAGTCTTCATGGGGGAGGGGCAGGGAAACAGCTTAGCTACTTCTGAAATGTTCACGGTCTCTTAAATCATCTTCCCTGCTCTTTATTCTTAAAAGTGATATGAACGATTAAAAAGCGAACGTGGCGCACGACTTTATCGGCCATTAAAGTGACCTGAGGTAGTGTGCTGGCTGGGTCACGGTGTCCCTGTAAGTCGTTTTTATTTGTTACTCTATTTCCCCCCCAAACAAAACCATAAAGGTGGAGGACAATGAAAGGTAGATTGGTCGGGGGGTGGGGGTGGTTTGGGTAAAGGGACCCGTGTGGAATGTAAGAGCTACAGGAAGTACCTGTGATTAATATTGTCAGAATGTAATAGCGCCTTCAATCAATAGAGATGCTGCAAATGATGCCAAGTACTGGCACAAGCAGGCGGACCATGAAGAGAGCCATCGATTGTGCTGATGAGTTTCTAACCAGAGGCAGTTTGGTGCTACGCAGAGCGACGTCTTTGGCTCTGCATGTGGCGACAGGCGGCCTCCTTGTGCTTATCCTACATCTCCTACATTTCCTGTTTGCTTGGACCCCTTGAGACCTCATTCTACTGCAAGACGCATAGCCGTGCAAGGACGCCTTCCCAGAAGGAGGATGTGATGTCATTCTTCCAAAAGGAATGTGATGGGGAAGGTCACCGGTTTAAATCCCAGGGTCATTTCACCGATGGGTGCCTGAGCAAGATCCTTAACCGTCATTTGATCTGGGGATTGTCTGACTCTGCTTTCTGAAAAATGTACAGTGCCTTTTAAATATATGAAATCAAAATTTCTTCACTCACATTCCAGTTTCTGTGTATAGCTGGAGCTGAACAGCAGTCAGAAAGCTGTGTGCCGGATCACTGACGTGGTTAAAGTTTTCCCCTTGAACGCTTGCTAAAGGGTCGCCGTCGACCTTTCACCCCCTCCCCAGTGAATTTATGCTTCATACCAGTTTGGTATGTAAAGCCGGAATATGGAAAACCAAGCTGGGTAACAGGAGACGTGCTCTTAACGTCACGGGAATTAAGGAAGTGAAAGGGCCTGTCCGGCCTATTGAGTGTCAGTAAAGAAAGCTTTAATTCCAGCTTTCCGGGGCTGTTGTGTTGGTTCATCCAAGCATGCACCTCGACAGGCCCACTGACAGACATGCAGTGAAAGAGAGGGGTCAACATCTGCTTAAGAGTCTGCTCTGCAAATGCTTTCTCTCCTCTCTGAGAGAAGGCACAGTGTAAATAGGTAATTATTGACTTCCCAGGGTTTATTTGACTGCAGAGTAATCTCAGAAAAAGCAGCCCCATTGTATTACACATCCGTGCCTCCACTGCCACGGAGGTTCGTTTTTAGTCATAAAACACCCACCCGTTAGTTTCCCTCTGACATTTTTCCCTTCATTTGACATCAAGGGTGTTTTTGCAACCATTACGAGCTCAGATCAAAACAAGGCAGACGCAGATCCACTACACCCATCCGCACGTCTCACAGCGGCAATTTTCTGACGTCTCAGAGAAAAAAAACTGTGATCTTTGCACAAAGAAATGCTACAGGTACAACTTACAAAATAACTTCTTTTCAATAACTTCATGTGCATTAATAATGACAGAAAACATTGATTAAAAGCTTCACAGAACATGAAAAGGTAAAAATGTTCATTTAAAGGATATTTTACCAAGTAGTGAAGTCACTTCCCACGCAGCTGAGCTGACACGAGGCTTAGAGTGTCAACATCCAGCTTGTAGTTAAGTGATACTCCATAAAATACTAAGGATTAACACAAAAACATATTCTAGTAGGATGATAAACAAGCCTAATGCCCTAGATCTGAATGGAATTAAGCAATTAGTGGCAAGCCTCACCTACATCCTGAACCTCACCTATGGTCATGAGTTAAAGGTAATGAATGACAGAACAAGGACCTGAGTCCAAATGGCTGAACTGAGGTTCCTCTGCAGGTTTGCTGAACTCTCAAAATTTCAAATGGATGAGACAGTTTGGGCATCTTATAAGGATGCCACCTGACCAGCTTCTCAGAGAGCGTGTCTGGATCAGTTCAACTGGAACACACAGGAGGAACAGAGGGTGTTTCTGAATATGTGTACTTGACCGTACTTGTGTTCTCATCTATCCGTTTTACATCATCTGCCACTACCGAAGAACAGTTCCAATATTCAAGAACAGAAGTATAGAGGATGGTAGAAATCTCCGGATGTCGATCTTGCCCCAAATGCAAGGATACATCAGTTGCATCCTTGCCAAGTGAGACCAATTCCACAGAGGTGAGTTAGCAAGACCGGTCTTGCCAAGACCACAAGTACGGTCTTTGTGTTCTTGGTGTTGTGAAACTCCCCAGGTGTCCCAGCTGGCTTGGAAACACCTGGAGATCTTTCAGAATGAGATAGAGCCCATGGCCTTGGTAAGGGAGGTTTGGTGTGGCCCTCTTCGCATGCTGCCTATGCAATCCTCTCCAAAATAAAGGTGTGAAGAAAATTAAGATAGAGATAATTAATCAAAACCCATCCATTAACTAGGCACCACCAAGGAAGAAGATCTTCTGACAAGGGTAGTGTTCAGAGACAATGGGCTGGCAGCATGTTTGCATTTTCAAGGTAATCGGCTGGGCACCTTTGAGGAGCGGAGCATCTTTCGAAGGGATGTGCTTTTGATGTCATTTCTCCGCCCTGTCTCCGGAAAGCTCTTTGATGCTTAGGTGACGGCTGTACATTAATTACTACCTGCCAGCTGTTATTTAAAGTCAGTTTGTGGAGGCGCGTAAAAATATGACAAGGTGTTAGATTATATAAGGCGGCTGAGGATGTGAAATCACCTTTAATCGTCCTCCGTGAGGTGTGACCAACATGGAGAAGGATAGACAAGTGAAAAAGTAAACAATTTCGTTTGATAAAATCACTGGATTTGCCAAGCAATAAAAAGGTGACCCAGTTTTATGCGACACTAAAAATTAATTAATAATGTGCTATGATCATAATTTAGAAGAAGGCCAGTAAAATATGCGCCTCGACTTTACGTCAGATAGAAGAAACGCAGTGGAAGGCCATGTCCATCATAACTAATCTGCTGACCGCAATTAGTCATGCTGATTTGTTAGGCTGACGGCTATAGAATTGCCCATATAACTCTGAGGCTTGCTTCCACACTGCAGGCTGGGCAAGTTTATAAAAAATAAATTAAGGCATCGCTCCAGCATCCCAGAGTGGCTTTTCCTCAGAGACGAATTTGAATCATGCCTCACATCCGGAGTAAGTAACACTCATATAAAATAGAATATTGTTAGTGAAAAAGGACCTGGATTTATTCACTGTAAAATCATTACATATAAACAGGATTGTGTGGAAAGACACCTAGTCAATCGTCACCCTTCGGCGAGTTGGACTCCCCCTTCAGGGCCGGAGGTCTAGGATGCCACGTGTCACTGTCCCACTAAATTTGACTCTGTCTTGTGCTGTTTTGCGGCGGATGATCGAGCGAAGCTGCTGGGAGCCACAGGCACCAAGGTCTCCCATCCGATGCTAATGAATGCACCTGCACCGACTTGATTTTGACTATGGATTTGACAGTAATTGGATTTCACAACGAGCTTCCCCATGCAGCAGAGACGCTGTGCTGCACCACCACCACCACCCCCCCCCCCCCCACCCCCCTTCCCCACAGTAACTCAGAAAATGTTTGCGTAACGCCCGGGCCGGAGCTGACAGGCCGTCATCGGGATCCTCGCAGACCAGCCCCTCTACTTAGCCGTACTTATCTCGCTGCCAGCGCTGACTCCCCAAATCCAGCTTGTAAAATTAAGAGCCGGAGAAGATAAAACCCCACAAAGGGGCTTGTTTCTCGTTACTGTGGACTCAGCACCGTTTGATTGCCGTTCGACTGGATCGGAACACCTCAGATCCATGTGAGCTCGGAATCATTTCTCACTCACTTCGGTGTTTTACCATGTCTTAGAATTTTATTTACTTATTTTTAAAGCTTAGAATCATTTGCTCTGCATTCATATTCAGAGTATTCAGCATTCAATTTGTGCCATCATATTTAACTTTTTCCATTGTCTTTCATTTTCCCCCTACTCTGCATCAATCAAGTGCAAATTCGCCAACCACTTCTCTCAGACCTTCACAGGAGGTTTAAATTGACTTCTTGATAATTCAATCATTGCCTACATTTCTGTCAACCCCGTGGTGTGATGAAATGTCAGAGTGCAGAAAATACCATTTACCAAGCCTTTCTCTGAGCCGGCTCTTCTCCACGCAGCACACCTGTTGCCCATTGGGGGGGGGGGGGGTCCTTGAGGAATCAGTCTAGTTCTCCTTAGTGAAATGAGAGGTTGCATCACAATTAGCCTCCTGCTATAACAGTATAAAATATAACACTTCGCTGATTAAATTTCGTGCCCCAAAACTGTCTTTGGCCACATTTAAAATAGGTTGCCCCCCCCCTCCCCCCCATGCACACAGCGATTTGACGAGAGCACGAGTCTGACACAGGATGCTTCAAACACGTTGACAGCAGATGGAAATGCATAAACAAAACAACCCAGTCTGAGGAATAATTACAAAACTGGAAGAAGACACGATTCATCTCTGATAAAAAAGCATACAAAGGCCAAACTGTAATGAAATAGCGAGATTCGGTACAGATTAGGCAGGCATGTGTTACATTCTAATTAAAAAAGTACTGTCATAACAAGGCATCGATCTCACTGATATGGAGTTCATTACTTCACCCAGCACATGAGGGGAGGACGACAAAACGTGACGTTGGAAATTAAATCTATGAAACGTACCAGAACCCAGCTTTGTTATACATGTGGGGTCATTTGACTCATGGGAGTGCAGTGACAGTGAGGATCAGTGAGGCTGTGCGGATCAGTGACAATGTGGATCAGGCTGAGGCTGTGCGGCTCAGTGACAGTGTGGATCAGGCTGAGGCTGTGCGGCTCAGTGACAGCGAGATCAGAGTGAGACTGTGCGGATCAGTGACAATGTGGATCAGGCTGAGGCTGTGCGGATCAGTGACAGTGTGGATCAGGCTGAGGCTGTGCGGCTCAGTGACAGTGAGGATCAGTGAGGCTGTGCGGCTCAGTGACAGCGAGATCAGGGTGAGACTCTGCGGATCAGTGACAATGTGGATCAGGCTGAGGCTGTGCGGATCAGTGACAGTGTGGATCAGGCTGAGGCTGTGCGGATCAGTGACAGTGTGGATCAGGCTGAGGCTGTGCAGCTCAGTGACGATCCAGATCAGAGTGAGGCTGTGCGGATCAGTGACAGTGTGGATCAGGCTGAGGCTGTGCAGCTCAGTGACGATCCGGATCAGAGTGAGGCTGTGCGGCTCAGTGACGATCCGGATCAGAGTGAGGCTCTGCGGCTCAGTGACGATCCGGATCAGAGTGAGGCTCTGCGGCTCAGTGACAGCGAGATCAGGGTGAGGCTGTGCGGATCAGTGACGGTCCGGATCAGAGTGAGGCTGTGTGGATCAGTGACAGTGTGGATCAGGGTGAGGCTGTGCGGCTCAGTGACGATCCGGATCAGAGTGAGGCTCTGCGGCTCAGTGACAGCGAGATCAGGGTGAGGCTGTGCGGATCAGTGACGGTGTGAATCCAAGTGACAGGCCCTTTACCCCCAATTCCCCCAAGTATTGTCTGTCCCTGCTTTAAAAAAAATGAAAACAAAAATCTACGTAACTACGTAACTCTAAATGTGTCTGCTAAAGAAATAAAATGCAAATATGAGGTGAAATCCAGGCGATTCTCCACTTCAGGGGGAATATTACATTATCACTTCTGAGCATTTCTGTCCAGCAAGGAGCTGCTTCATTGCATGGAAAAGAGGTGTTTATCTGGAAGGAGGAGGCATCGCATGCATTTTTGATGAATTCCGTAATTATGCCCGTTTATGAAGTTCAGTATTCTGTCATTTCGCATCTTTAGTGGAATACTGTGGCACGTCAGCATGGGACAGTGACATCTGGAGTGGCATGCAGGGGAGATCAAACACTCCCCCAATCAGGAGTAAACAAAAGGGACGCTGACGGTTTATGATTCCTGTAGAGGCTGGGATGAAATGCAGCTTGTACTCCATTCATCTCAGTCTACCTTATCCATCAATGCCTTGGAATTTCAGGCAGGCTGGAGCCTCCCCATGGGTCTAGGGGTCCTGGTCGAGACCTAGCTGTGTGAGCAAAACTGGAATGAAACCCCCCCCCCCCCCCACAAGGGACCTGGTGGACGGGCAACAAGTTTTCATTAACTTGAATTCCATTATCTTGTCAGGACAAAAAAACACATAAGAAAACATTCAGACAAAGGCTGAGATTTTCTTAAGTGAGACAGTCCCAGAAAATATTTGTTTGTGCAAAGATTTGATGAAGAACTGTATGAATTCTGTCTATTCCTGCAGGGCACAAACCCTGTAGCAGTTAGATTCTTTAAGGCGCTTTACAGCAGAGCTATATTCATTTCAAAAGCTTTAATTCATTCTGTTTTGCGGTTCTAATAAATTATTATCAAAAGCGACCCACTTCTATTACGCAGTGGGGATTTGTTCACACTTTTCATTTAAATCTCATTGTTTACTTTGCAGAAGTGTTTTTCCGAGGCTTAATCGATACTTTGAGGCCAATAAATAATGAATTATAAGATATGCAAAATAGTTTAACATTTTGAATTTTCTGTGTGACTGGGTGATTATCCTAAGTAAAACCATTATAAGACAAAGTAATGAGTGACACATTAATACTTATTTTAAAGATTGAATTGTGCTGCTGCGTGGCTTTGTGCTGGATTATTTATACCGCATACCGCTCTCGTTTCTTGGCGAAATTCTGCCGCTTTGTCCCGGAAACGTAATGAGGAGAGATAATCCGTTTGTTCATTACAGCCCGTTTGCATCATTTCAGAATGGCATTAAATTACAGTAGACGGAGCTGTGTCGGGGTGAGATTTCCATAAATGGGGGAGGTGTACACCTCAGAGCGTAACGTGGTGCATTACTGTGCTGCACCCACACCCACGGTTAGGGTGTTTGGTCTGTTGTATTATATAGTGCCTTTTAAACATCCATCTATCCATCCATCCATCTCCTCTCCCACTTATCCAGCAGAGGGCTGAGCCCTAAGCCTATTCCAAGCAGAAGGTAGCACAAGGTGGAGGACACCTGAAAAGGACACCTTCTAAACATTTGTCCCAAAGTACTTAAGAAATAAAAACAGCATCAGAGACGTACCAGTTTCATCATTAAAACTCGGTATCATAAGTATAGGTTTGGGCTTGGGAATTTCCTAAAAAAAATCACGCCGGAGAGCTTCCTGCGAGCGCCGCTGAGGTCTGACCTACATCCTGGTGCGCGTGCTGCCGTGTGTATTCAAGGACACGTGTCCTCACGGAGTTTCACATAAAGAGGGACTGTCTGGCCGTGACTAAGCTTTGGGGGGGCGCAGCACAGATCAGCAGGAATCACGCCAGCTGCAGAAGACCCACACGCACGATGAAATGATGCTTTATTAGCCATCTGTGCAAGTATGAGAGCAGGTGCATTGGAATGTGTTAGTTTTCACTTATTAACACAGAACTGTGGAGGTTAGAGTCAAGCTTGGGGTCTGGGAGCTGGGTCAGCCATTCATCCAGCGGCCCTGGAACATTTCATGGGCCCTGAAGGCCTTGCTCAAGGTCCCAATGGAGAGGTGACAACTCGGCTGAGCAGACAGACCCAAAAAGTGGTCCCCACAACGTCCAAAAATCAGGTTTTTATTACACTGTGGGGGGCATATTTATTATAGTGACAGAGACAGAGATTTTGACAAAAATGGTCCCATAATGTCAAGATAACAGATTTTTATGACATGATAGGGACGAGGGGACATTTGGTCCCCACAAATGGGGACCATCCATTCATCTCTATGGGAATAACCATAACCCCAATCACGACACCCTTAACCGCTACCCAGTCTTAACCGTTACCATAAGCAACCAAACTAAATACGACACCTTTGGCATTGTTCGTTTTTTTATTACATTCACAGATTCACAGAGTGAGGGTTGAAAAGATGTTCCCTACAAGGTAAAAATAACCGGTTTTTATCACATTGTTCCCACTCTTTCCCCACAATGTTACATGTACTTGACCACACGCACATTTGTCCCAGAAGGGAATGAGGACTCAGTGCTTGTGTTTTGGGACGGGGCTCATGTTGATGATTTCCAGTCATCAAAAGCAGCTGAGAAATCCTGGCCATCCTAGAGCTACTCAACCTGCTTCCCTCCATCCCTCCCTTCATTTCTTCCTCCCTGCATCCCTCTTTCCTTCCATTTCACAGTCCCTGGAAATGAAAAGACTCCTTCATCACCATGTAAAAGTTCTGAAGAAACTGTTAAGCAGGGGAACTTGAGAATGGGCAGCCGTGTACCTCTCTTATGGGGTTAGCTCTCTGAGGCTGCTTTTTGTGGCGCGGTGGTATGCTAGGGTGCTGACTACCATAAATTCAGGAGGATCTCACAGCAAATTCCAAAGCATGTTTCCTAAGACGCGGCGCGCCTGAGGTACTGATACTGGGTGCAAAGCATTTTGCTTCATCAGCAATTAATGCCTTCCCAGCCTCACGATTCAGACTCACCTCTCATAGGGGACACGGCATTACCCATTCAGCTTATTTACAAGCTGATTTAAAACGTGAGTGAGCTGAATGTCAATAGTACACTTACTAAAAGTAACATTTTACATTTGAATCCTGAGATTATGTAAAATTACTTTTACAAGTTCTGCTTAAACTTGAATATAAAAGAGGATTTCATGCATAATTTATTACTGTGAGACTCTTTTCATTTAGACAAATGCATTAACAATGTGATATTAGAATAAATCACATTGCTGCTTGCAGCGTTCGTATGTGCTGCAATTTTTGCTATTTATTTGCATCCTTTTCAGGATCCTAGGATGGGGGGGGGGGGGGGGGGGGCTGCACCTCTGCTTGTCATGTGTGTCATCAGTGAAATTGCCAGGTGCTGATGAGCCTCGTTTTAAGGTGACTAAGTCTTGGGGGAGACTTGTGGGGCTATTTAGCTGTTCCTAAAATCCCCGTCCACCTGCCTAACCATTCACGTACCTTAAAAAATAAAAATAAAAGCAAATGTGTTGGCCATGACCAATAGCGATCATCTGCCCATCTGAGACATGAGGCTCTGGAAGATGGAGTAGGGGGCATGTCAAACAGTTAGTGGGCGGGTCAAAGGGTCAGTGGGCGTGTCATAAGTTTGGGGGGCGTGCCAAAAGGTCAGTGGGCGTGTCATAAGATTGGTGGGCGTATCAAAAGGTCAGTGGGCGTGTCCAAAGGTGGGTGTGTCGACAGGGAGAGAGTATAGTGAAGTAGCTGGAACTATACAAATAATTTCCTTAGTGCTTCCAGGAGGTATACTAGTAAGTGTAAATGGGCAGCGGAAATGTCTTACGTTATATGAACAAATATGAAACAGGAAGTTAATTATAGATTGCAAATCACCCTGCTGTTGAGAATGACTGTTCACCAGGAATGCTGATGTAAGGTACAGCAGGAAACGAAAAAACAAGGAAGGTAAAAAAAAAACAAACAAAAAAGAAGTACAGGCAGCAGTCTGTTTAGCGTTTTTAACACTATCAACTGTCTAAAAGATGTACTGCCTCTGGTGAACACAGCAGAAAACAAGGGCTCCCTGTAAGTATTTGTTTGTGCCATTTTTTCAGAAATCCCCTGGTTTGGAGAGTTATGAGAGAGTAGGATGTACAGGATGTACTGCCCAGTGCTGAGCAGCGCACAGCGAGGCTTCGTCATCCTCTACTCCAGCTTCTCCGGAAGCCAGCCGTTCCTTTTACGACAGGTATGTCCTTCCTTTTATCTTTCTCTCCTCTTCTTCACTCCATTTCTCTTCACCTTGACACGCTGGATAGGCTAGTCCTCACCAGAGCGACCATGACACAGGGAGATGAACCAGGGAACGGAAAGAAAAAAATATGTATAGGGATGTCAAGAAAGCTTAAAAAATAATATAAAACAAGGATGAGTGACACTGGAAATTGGGCACGCCCCAAGCTGTGTACATAGGTGACGCCAGCTGTTCTGCCTGTCAGACCTGTCCCCTTCCGACCAGCTGGTCTCTGAGGACGCAGTGCTGACAAGACGGAGGCCGCTCACTGTGTGATACTGAAATGAGACGGCTGGGCTCAACTTGAGTGCCAAATTACACAAGAGTAACCAAGGACGAGAATGTAGATTTGGGCAGGATCAGGAGAGCAGCAAACAGCATCCAGGATGCTAAGCTCCACAACGAGCTGTCGGTAGCGATCCAAATCACAAAGCCAAACAGAACCGGGAAACTAGCGGGCGATCGTGACCAAACCCAGGACTGAGCTAAGAAGCTCTGTCCTGACCAGAGCGATCTTAAGCAGGGGGGGGTTATGAGTCCAGGGGCCCTACTAAATTTGGAACATTATTAGATTGGTCTAGGTTGGGGGCCCAACTTAATATGATTTCATGGGCCCCAAAGTCTCTAGTGGTTCCCGGTATTAGACTGATATATTGAGTGCAGGTGTGGCTGAATGCAGGATGGAAACATCTAGAAGGGGGGCATGGCCACAGAGGACACCCACACCATGTGGCAGGTATCTGGTGAACTGGATTATGGACCAGATGTGACAATGGAGGGCAGAAGGAGAGAAGTAGATGGAAAAGAGGGAAAGATAAAGCCTCTTTTCAGGCTATCTACACGTCATCTGTTTACATTTGATAAACCATAAGTTTAAATTTGAAGAGAAGCTTAGAGCGACCCTTTGTTTAAATGTCACTTTAAAAAATGACATTAAAGCTGCATTTCTTAACAATTACAATGGCAACCTTCCCCTTTGCAGAAACTTCCAGAACACTATCAACTGTCCTACGAGAGCAACCTGGACAGCTCACTCTGAAAATGATGCTGCCTTGAGCTCTGTAATCAGACCACTTAGCTCTTTCTGCAAAAGAAGCCGGGTTAATAGATTTCAATTGAGGAAGATTTGGAATGATGAAAGACAACTTTCTGACATTTTCTTTCGCAAAACGACACTCATCAGAGGTCTATCAGCCGAATCTGGTTGAGTGTGAGAGACTCATAAAAACAGTGATGAGGGAAGGACAAGTGAAGGCGATATCTGGGTGCAGACCAAAGCAGATGCGGGGGGGGGGGGGGGGGGGGGGGGGGGCATGACAGACCATCCGGCATTTTCTGAAAAATAGCACAAAGTGAAAACTATTGGACTGTACCATTTTATGCACCCTGTAGGGGCACATTCCTGGGTGCTCAATTTTGTTTTGCATCTGGATGTCTTTCCTGTCATGACATCACACCAGTCACTGATGTCTTTTTATACCTGTACGTCCTTTTTCATATGGCCAGTGGTCTGATAACTCTCAGCCCCCGAATCCCTGCTTTCAGTTGAATCTGTTTCCCGGGCTGGATTATTTAAGCGGGAGGTTACTGATGGACTGTTTAGTCATGGATGACATGCTGTTCTTAACACCTTCGCCTGATGAAACATTTACTACTTTATCTGATATTCAGTCCAATCAGTCGGTCCTTACAAGACATGCAGTTTTCATTAACCATTTGGTTATGTTTTAATATTTAATGCTCTAAAGAAGCATACTTTTGTTCAATTGCCCTTAACAGATGATCATTTTGATGACTCCTGTTAAATTATGCATTTATGTGTAAAACTTCTATAAATAAGACATCTAGGTGATTAAAGTCATGCACTAATGAAGACTTGAAGCTAAAATTCATTTGTGGAGCTCCCTTTGATTACCAAACTTTGCTGTGAAAAGGTGAGAATGGATTAATATGCATAAAAAGTATGCAATCAGAACACTGTGCATAATAAATTCCGTGACTGCAATGAAATAATAATAATAATAATAATAAAACAATAAACTGAATAAAAATCAAACTAAATTTAAAAACTGCAAAGTCATTAAAAATGGATTGAGGGATGAATGAATGGATGAGTGTATTTCCACGGTTCAAAACTAATGCTCTCTCAGACACTGCAAGCAACTGTCTGATTCTTCTTGCCGTCATTTTCTCTCTGAAAGTGACCGTTGTAAGAAGATAAGAATAAACTAGCAAATGCTTATTTCTGTAATGTTATGATGTGGACAAGAGGGAGAATCTGAATTCTTTATTGTTTTTGCATGACTGTATATACTATGAAAAACTGTTTGACTCACTCCTAATAGCAGTATCAGTAAACAACAACAAAGACAAATGTCAAAGGACAGTTACGTAAATAATAAACAACCAACAAACAAGAACCAAGTAAAATGTGGCTGATATGTATCATATCCTCACCCATTCATTTATGTCCATTGCAGTGGACATTTTGTTTTTGCATATATCTTTTCACTGATGTAAGGAAACATATTTATTCCTGTTGTACACTAAAGAGGACATGCTGTGAAATTAAAAATAAAAATAAATTTGAAAAAAGATGTCTTATTTCCTCCAAAGACATAGAAAATCACAATTAACCTAAAACTGAAGGACACTTTTTCCCTTGGGTCTCAGGAGGATACTGCCTGAGTGAGACATAAATAAGGTAATATTGCCATATTTTATCCTTTGGGAAATGTTGTAGCGGCCATCGTCTACCTTCGGCCCTGCCACGGAGCTCGATGCTACAGAGGGTCCCTGGAACACGCTCACAAAGTGCCACCAAGACACAGGAAAGCTGGGGGTGGGCGGGGGAGGGGGGGGGGGCTGTGCAGATGTGGAGCGAAGGCCCAGAAGCCAGGGATCAGGAACAAAGAAACATCCGCAAAGGGGAGGATGAAGAAAACAATGTGTCAGAGCGCATGGAGAGACCAGGCTAGCAGATGAAACGCTGACAGATGAGGAATTGTGCTAGACAAAGGCTTGGGAGAGCAGGGTAGCAGCTGGACTGGGTACAGAGCGTGACAGCAGGCTGCTCACGTAGCCAGCATTGCCTGTTACTTCCCCTGCAGGGACCTCTATATTCACCCAAACCAGAGATCAGCCTTGTATACAGAACAAAAATGCATGCAGCTAAGTACTGAATGAAGACTGAATAATGAGATATTAAGTACTTAAATAAGCATAAACGTTTTGCAGTTCTATCTGATCGTAAGACATTTAGGTACGTGTGGATGTCCCAACAGGGGTGGAGCCAGATGAATTTAATTTATCTGTATCGAATTATCTATAATATAAAAAGGCTTTCTGATTGGTTTCTTGGCCGACAGCCACACTCTCTGGCCGTCCCACGTGTACCTGGTTGTAATGATATTTTTGCCCAGTATTCCCTCAACTTGGCCCGCTATTCTGTTGCAAATGGATCGCATTGTGACTTCCGGCGTACTAGATGTCACCGTCGATGAGGGCGTTTATGCTCCGTGGGTGTGAGAGAAGAAGAGTATAAACATTGACGGTGTTAGTTGCAGCTACCCCGTTCAGATAAAGAAAGGTTATCAGGTTGTTTTTTTCCCTGTGTGGGTGAGTATGTTCTGCAGCTAGCATCGGTATGGAGAAAGGATCTTCTGCTCCACGGGCTTGAATTGAAGAAGAACATTTTTTGACATCACTGAATATGAAGCGAGTCCCTCGAAGCAGCTTTTACCGCTTTGTGGTGTAACTTTGCTCCTTAATTTGGTAGCTGAAGCACATGCCTTCTGGGTGTCAGTGTGAGTCACTAATGAATCTGTGCTACAGCTTTCAGAGCTTCAGTGTCTGAGTTTGTGGATAATACTGACTATATGATAATGGTTCTTGAGTTGAGAATGGAGCCAGCTAGCAAATACATAAGCAACTCTTACTGGAAGCTGGTCTGGAAGTTGACATTCTCTTTGGTCTTTATGATAGCAACCAAAAGAGAGGCAGCTGGTCAACTAAACTATGTCGATGTCTGGAGGGTCATTGATTGTCTGAACAAGCTCAACACTCCACACCAATGGTTACTGCTGGTCATCACTGGCATAAGCCGCTGTCATGACAGCCACCCTTACCTGGACTGTCTACAAACATCCTTTGGTCTGATGAACATCTTGCAAGTATGCAGAGCTGCCCTGCTGGCTCACACAAAGTGAAAAACGTGCCAGAATATGTGTGAGGAGGTTCACAATGACCGTGTGTGTGAAATTAGACGCCAAAATATACGCCGCTCACCCCTGCCTGGGTGCACTCGCTGTTTCTGCAAGATCACCTCCTTGAAGACGGGATCATGGAGAAGATTGATGCTTCACCCTAGGTGCCTCCAATCATCATCACTCAGAAGAAAACAGGTGCCACTTTTATGTGCGTCAATCTCAAAGAAGCCAATAAAGCTATGATTGGGAACAGCTATATTCTAGACCACATGGACGAGGGGTTACAATTTTCTCTACACCTGAGCTTTAGAGCACTTGCAATCAGGTACTGCTATATCATGACGGCCAGGATTTTACATACGAGGGTGTTCCTTATGTTCCTTATGGTGTGGCATCTGAGCCGGTGATGGCCATGAGTCACCTGAGCTGCATTCCTCCGCACTCATGCTGAGGACCCCCGTTTTTGAGGGCCATTGTGTGGCTCAGCAGGTTAGGTCTCTGCCTTGAAAGCACTGATCAGCAGAAACGTCAGGTCACCGTTGGGCCCTTGAGCAAGGTCCTTAACCCTCTGACAAATGCTTCAAGAGTGATAGTTAGACAGCTGATCCTCAGGTTTCAACCTCAACCTGTGTGTCTGTGTGTGTGTCTTTAAAAAAGGAGAGCAAGATAAGATACGTGAAAACTATTATATTACAATGTACCCGAACAAATAAAGCTTCATTTAATTTGTTTTGTTTTCAGTTCTACAAGGCCTGGTGAATGTGGCCAATTACTTAAATGACATTACTGTATGGGGATGCATTTCTGAGGAGCATGAACACAGCATGTAAGCTGCACTGCAGCATCACCAGAATGCTGGTGAAAAAGCCATTTTGTTACAACAAGGTCAGGGGTCTTAGTCTCACCACAGGACATACAACCAGAGCATGTGTCTGCCAAAACCTGTCTGCCATCTTCTGCTGATTCACCCTGATCCACACAGAAAGTACTATTGCATCTCTTGATTAATGGTTGATGTTCTACACATATCTGCCTGTTCTGGACACTGGGGTCTGAGCTGAAGATCCTTTTAAAACACACATATAATTTTTTATCACCAATTCATTTCACTCTGTGGCAGTCAAGAATACAACCATTAATTCTCCTCTGGCTAATTATCAAGAATTTAAAAGAACTTTCTGATGTGTCTCTTGCCCAATGGTCAGGCTCCCAAACCCTCTCAGTCCCACAGTCATCTTTCTTAGCCCTTTTTCCTGTTTATTTTCCTGTTCTGTTCTTTTTTGTTTCACTTTGTTTTCTTATTCTGTTCTGTTTTGTTTCACTGTTTGTTTTCCTGTTACATTATGTCCTGTTTTGTTTCACTGTTTGTTTTCCTGTTCTGTTCTGTTCTGTTCCCTTGTGGATTTCCCTGATGTGCTGTCTCACTGTTTGCTTTCCTGTTCTGTTTCCTTGTGTGTTTTCTTCTTCTACTCAGTTTTGTTTCCTTGTGCTGTCCTGTTCAGTTTTGCTTCTTTCCTTGTGTTTCCCTGTTCAGTTTTCCTCTCCCATTTCATTTCCCTCTCCCTGCTTCCTGTCCATACACCAGTCTTTTTAATAAGTTTGAGTGGGGATACAATCATATTTTACTTTCATTTTCTTTTACTGTTCCTTCCTCTTCATATCATATTATTAATTTTGAAATAGTGTGGGAACAGTTTTTTTTTTTCATTTTATGTTACTGAACAATAAAAACAATGTATACTAGCTAGAGTATTAGAGTGTAAAATGTAATAGCTTTGTAATCTCCTGTTGACACACAAACTGGTGTCTGTAAGGCAGAGTTGTCTTGGCTGGCAGGCTATGATATAGGGTACAAGTCACGCAGCACGTCATGGGCATCACCCACCAGCAAATCAAGTGCTTCCACATCCTCTCAGACAGCACTGTATGCCTGTCCCATGTGGCGAATGCTATTTTTCCTCTTGCTCCAGCTGTGGTGTCATGCATCGACTTTCTGAACCTTTACATAGCGAGACACTCACGTGTCCAGCAGAACTCTCTGCTCACATTCTCCAGCTTCCTAGTCCTGACCAGGGACGCGCTTGATATTCCACACGCACCTGCTTTTTCGAGACACAAAGTTATGAAATGATGATGCTTTTCCAGACATCATTTTGATTTATTTTTTTTTTTTTAAGGATAAATTCACTTCACTTGCATCAGGGTGGACAGCACACCTGTCAGACTACAAAGATATCAACAGGCTATCCTGTACAAAGCAATCTTACACCATTACTGGTATTCCTTTGATGATAAAACCTGCTCATCTACAAAAAAAAGTTTCTTCTGAGAATGTGCGTGCGGACGATATTGAAAAACAAAGTTCTGAAGTAGAGCAAGGAAGCCAATGGCAAATTTAGTGGTTGTTAGGGATAAATTGAATTTTCTCCATCATTTTTATACCATGCCTTTTATTTAACTCAATCAAACACTCACAGGGGGGAATAGAAGCTGTCTGGCCTGTTTGATTAATAGACTGTCCACTAAGATGTCATTAATTACATGTCCCCTCTATATGAATATCTTACTCAAGACGACCGCAAAGCTGATCAGGGCCAGAAACACCACGGTGGATCCATGACTAAAACCAGAGGTTTGTCCTCAAGCAAGAATCTGTTCCCAAATCGCGGCATTACTTAGCCAGTCACGCGGTCCCCACAGATATCGCAGTAATCCCACTGAGATGCCGGGAATCAGATTATGTGTGAGAGTCACTGAGATGGCAGAACCCTGCTTTTGCTTTTGAGATCGCCTCCCTAAATCTGCTTTTCTGGGTGATTATCCCGGCTTGGTGCGAAAGTACTCTACATGCGGGATGATCCCATCTGTCATCAGTCATGGCCAGTGCATCAGAAGGAATAAAAATCCTTTGGGAAATGTACCCCAGAGTGATAACATTCCAAGCGCTTTCAGATGTGACATTGAACTGAGAGCGGTTCACTCCCTAACAGACTGATCTCAGTCAGTGGTCGGCAGTTTTGTAAATTACTATCAAATGCTTCACATTGCAGGTTATCATCTGCATCACCCTTGTGTATCTTAACGAATCATAATTCAAGCCCTCACCTGCCCAGCACATGGTGAATTACCAATTAGAGACTCAAATGGGAGAATGCTATCTGCAGTTTTCAATCAACTAAAATGCAGCGTGAAATGTAATTATGAACCATCCTTTAATTGTTTACAGAAGTTCATTTAGCATAGCTTCTGAACATATGGTAATGAGCAAGTAACTGAACAATTAATTCTAATTAAGGAGAATATTAGATTCTAGTGTTTTTATCACTGACTGAGTGAAGTTGGGGTAACGTGGAGTGACGTTCATCCCCACAAACACTCGTGTGACATCGACACCATACACGTTTTGTAACAGCACATCAAGCGGATCGAGATTACATGAGATCTAGCAGACCGACAGGAAAGATCTGTTTCTTTTTCCTTCTTCTACAGCTCCACTGAGATCGTAAAATAACATTGATGATTTTCAAAGTACATAAATTTCAGTCTCCACAGACGTGCGATAAATACTGAAAAAATAAATGTTCCTCAGTGCGACAGTGTACTTGTTTTTTTTTTGTTTTTTTTGCAGCCGTAAATCGTGCAAGGTTTTTTTAAAGCCTTGAATCCTTCTGTATGGGGCACAATGGCAGTAGAATGTACACACTCCTACCGACTCAGGAAAGAATGTCCTCTGGTGAATATCACCAATCCAAACGGTAAATAAATGTACCCAGTCCGACAGGCTCTTCAGCAGTGACCTCTGTGGTACAGTATCCACCTGGCCAACCAACCTGTAGAAGACACAGAAGAACACCTCGTCCAGCGTACAAAGTCTCCCCCCCAATATGCACAATTTTCACTGTCATTGAAATATTTAAGTCACAATACAATGTAAATTCAGACTTAAATTGCCATAGTCCGACAGTCAAACTCCTTGAATGATATAGATTACCTCAATTTGCCACATTAGTTGGGCGCCCCCCTGGACTGTGTGGGAAATGACTTTTAAAAAATTTTGAATCCTTTGAGTTCGAATTTTAGTATCATGTGGAATTGGTGGACAATTTCTTCTCCGAACCTTCATATGTGGACCATAAAGTCTATCTAGTCCTGTAACCCAATGATAAGCCGTCATGAACAAGAAGTCCATTGACCGTTGGGTTTTACCATAGTTAAAAACCCAACCTGGACCCTCACTCGCACTCAATGAATCACTTCGGGGCAAACAAAATGAGTATGGTGCCACATTCAGATGCCGGGCAGGTGAGCTTTCCCTGCTCCAGAGAGCTGGAGTGCAAATCTTATAACCAAAGCAGACCTCAATATGCCGCACCATGAAAAGTTTGCCCAGGGGCTCAAAACAGACAGATGAATGCAAGCCTTAGAAGTTTGCTCTAGCTCCTGTTATCAATGCCTGCTGTTGACACAGGGACACAAAACACAGCCTTTATTGTGAACCATTGAGTCCACTTTCAGAGGATCTGTCAGCATCACCTAAGGGTTGAAACTCTTGTATTTAGCAGATAGGTGCAACATTAAATTCTGCAGCGTGACACCTAATCTTTAGCATACAAGTCATTAGAATGCCTCGTCCATCAACACACTCCCAATAACCACTAATCAAAGCTGTCTGACTGTGGTCTGGATCCTATTCCAGAACACCAAGGCCCAAGATGCATGAGACACCAGTCTGGCCAAGGACAGGCACAGAAAGGGAAATTACCAGGCACCAGTTCTCTTTAACTGGGTTCCACGTTTTTGAGGAGGGTCTCGAAGAACATGGGAAGAACAGGAATACACAGATCCTGGAAAGTGCGGTACCGTGGATACTTTCTCCTAGAGTTGCTGCTCTGTTCAGTAATGCGTCTTCAGAGTATAATTAAACGTATATTAATGCACCTGTCTGTAACTATCCAAAGTGTAATTGCAAACTGATGTTTTATTCAGCTAGTTCTCAATGTGACTTAATAAACATCAGTTTCTTGGAAAATTGGCGTCTCTAGCTGGAGGCAGGATTAACAAAGCCCCAGTTGGGGATTCATTCATTCATTCGCAGTTTCCTGCCAGCTCACTGGTGAGGATGCCGGGTGGTGACTTGCTCCTTTCCCTCATATCGACACGTCGATGTTTTATGAAAAAACATCAGGAGAACATCTGCACAGATAATAGTCTATTAATTAACATTACAATAATGTTTTTAAGTCCAATTTAATTTTCCAGCCTCATTACTGTGAGGATAAATACCCAAAGTATTTTGTGCCAAAATGGCATGATTGTCACGTGATGGCACTGTGTGAAGTCGTCAGTCTCTTCACGTTGACATATGCAGTGTTTCCTTTTTTTTTTAAGCTGAAAAAATGTGAGTGTTTAAAAAGCTAGCAGAGTGCTAAAAAGCTAGCAGTGATTCTGTCGCTTCTAGTAGCGGTAGCTTTGTGCTACCGATCCGTATCCCATTTGCTGATGACGGGGACGCTGCTGAGACAGGCATAATGACGGACGCTGATGAGTTTAACGGGGCATTGCGACACATTACTGCCGACCGCAGCCAGCCGAGACAAGGGTCTAATTACCCGAGCTCCAATTCCAAGCGGATGGAACATATCAGTGTGGAAATCGATGCCCTCTGATTGGTCCGTATAAGTCAAACATTGATGAAGCAATTAGCACAAATGATTGTACTTGTTTAGGGCTGTGTAAGCCACCTGTGCCCTTCACATGACATCGGGCCTGCTTATGATGCACTCGCAGGATCCCTGCAGCATCTGCAGCTGCATTCGAAACAAGCTGCAAAGTCACTCCTTGCATATTCATTATCAGGAACAGCCCATGTTTCCTTATCCCTCAGAGAATTCCCAGCAACGTGGATTGGGCTCCATCCAGGGATAAACCCTGGGTTCAGCTAACACAGCAAAAACCTAGGCCGTCGCCACGTGAACACAGGATTCTTGGAATTCTTCCGGGAAAACTGTCCAACAAAATGGACAGCTCAGCATGGACATGGGGAAATGGATGGAGATTAACAAGAAGAAAACGAAAAAGAAATTGTGCTTTTATTTGACATTTGCACAAGTAACATTGGAATGTGTTGGTTTTCATATATCTCATCATGCTCTACTTTTTAAGATACACGCACACCGAGGTGAAAGTGAAGCTTGGGGTCTGAGCAGAGGGTCCTCCAGCACCCCAGGAGCATTTTAAAGGGGAAGGGGGTGTTAAGGGCCTCGCTCAAGGGCTCTGCAGAGGTTTGACTATTCCACGGAGGACGAGATTTGAACCAATTACCTTCTGAACACATGCACAGTGGTCTAACTCACTCGGTATGGGCTGTCATAACCAATGGCATATGTGCATTAAAACCCCATTTGCCCGTGCACTGGGATCCTGGATGAGCCCACTGGACACATGGCTAAAAGAAGAGAGCTGGGTAATTCTTTAAGTAATTCAACAGAACGGAAGCTAAGTATTCACCAGATGGTTACTAATTCAGCAATAGGGTGGCAGGATGGGCAGGGAGAGTTATCATAGAGAAACTTTAAGATGACTGTCAGATTTAACCACATCTCATCACTGCTTCTTGTCATACTGCGATTTTGCGATTCTCTTCAGAGGATATGCTTAAAAGGGCAGAATGACTTTGCACACTCAAATATTCACTCTGAAAATAAAAACATCTCAATAGCATTTTAACCATTTGTCATACAGATGCAAGCTTAAAAATATTGTCCCCTATTATATTTTGCAGGGGAATGAAAATATTTTTAGTGATTTAGATTTTGTAGAGAAGCACAAATCCACTAAAAGCTGTCAGTCACACGGCTTATGAATAAAGATTAGACTCAGCTGTGGGTGTGAATACTTCAGTACTCTCCTCGATTGCTTTTCACACCAATAATTAGCATGTGAAATTTGCATAAATGCCTGTCTTTTCTGTATTATACTTAATTCCCATCCAATATGGTTCTCCTGCTGCTGCAACCACAGAGGCTGACACAGATTCTTGTGCATGGATAAAATCCTTAGGGACGATTCTGATTGGTGACCGTAAAGGTTCACAGCTAGGGAAATCTGACTAATGAACATGCTGCAACAAAATTTATAAACTTGGGCAATTCCCTCAGAAAAAAATTACCTTTTTTATTGCAAGTTTTAAACACCAGAAATCTGGTTTACAGTGTTGTAAACAGCAATGGAGGACCCTTGAAACTCATAAATATTGACGTGCTTTCATGTTTCTGTCTATTAGTTCCTGTTGGCATGGCGATAAGCCCCCGGAAATCTCAGTCAACCTGCTTGTTTGGGGGTAAAACTGAATGCAAATTGGCTGATTTAATTATGCTAGATGGATTTAATTTTGTGTCCCATCTGAGAAAAGCAGAATCAGGTGACGGCGCTCACCTTGATCATGAAATGTAAAGGAAGCAGAGCAGAGGTGTTACTGACACTTGCAGTTTGAGGGCTGTCCATTTCTGCTGAAGTTTTTCAGTGTGACACCAGCTCTGGCATCACTCACCATTCAGAACAAAGCAGGGTTTAAATCTGGAACATGAGAGATTAAGGGCTACAACAAGACCATAAACCCATGGTGGAAATGGAGTATAAAACTGAATCAGTGTTAACCACTGAAGGAAGCGGTAAGATAGACCTCGTAAAGAGTTTATACAAGTGTCGCTGTGCTTCTGTTGACCTTAAAACATATTGCCTCACATAAAGGGCCATAGTTGACCTTTCACTGTGTATGGATTTTCCTGCAGTTTTGGCCTGTTGACAAAATCTGCCTCACTGTTATTTCCATGTGCCTGACGTGGAGCGTCGCAATAACTCTTACAGACGACGGTCATTTCGACCAGTGCCAGTTAACCCATTAGGCGACATGGTAGGTTGTTACGGCGGGGTATGACGAAGGAGGGGAAGAAGGGACGATCTGTGGACCGGCTCTCAACAACAATGGGGTTCATTAACAAAGGAAACACAAAAGGTGGAAACCAGAAAAGTACAGGACCATGAGGTGTCAAGAACAGAACAAAGCAAAACTTTGTTAAAAATCACTTACTAAAAATCACCATAAAGCAGCATAACTAGGGAATAGAGTAAAACAGGGAGCAGGACTAGGAAACAAACACAACTACTAACACACGTTAGCAACTACAATGACTGATCGATGAACGAAGTCAGGGCACACTGATTAGTACCAGTCAAACCCCACCAGGGCCCCCAGATAAGCTTAATTACCACTGACATCCCTCCCCAGCATCACACACAGAGAGAGTGCCCCGTCTGAGACAAATTGGTAGTGAAATTAGCTGGGAGGTGAAGATCTCTTGGGGGGGGAGGCAGGGGCTTTGACTCTATTACAGTTTCACCTGTGTCAGTCTCAGCTTGGTCTGGTTAGGTCTCATCGGTTGGGGGTCCTTGGTGAACAAAGGGGTGCGACTGTGACTCCCCATCTAGGACAACGTGAAGAGGCACCTACAGTGGGGTCAATGCTGGATCTGGATGCTCTCAGGGACCAAGACACAAAAAGAGGACATTGTGTTTTCTTGGGCTGTGGGGCTTTCAAAATCCAAAATGGTGACCTTATAAATCGGAACAAGGTTTAAACACTTGTTAAGGTATTTAAGCTGGTTTAAAAAGAAAGGTACTACGGACTGAAAAAGAGGACATGTCTGGGAAAAGAGGACAACACTAAACTGCTAAAAAAAAAAGGTTCCTCTGGCTAGAATTAGCTGCTTTGGTTAGATTTTCTCTGATTATATAAAACACCCATTTCCAAGATACAATAGGAACTGCTATTATTCCCATGTTTTTAATTAATGTTCCGTTTTTGATCAGACACTGGACTAATTTTATCACAATAGTACAGTTCCAGCCCCATACAAGCACATAGTAAGGGCATCGTTCGTGGAAAACAGAGTGGCAGAGTCTGGCAGGATCTGTAGCAGTACTGACTATGAAAAGGATGATCGTGTGCCCCCTTACATCATTACTCTCCCCTCCTGTGTGAAATGAACACAAAAGGGCTCTATGAATGCATCACTATCACACGTGACTTTGTCCACATTTTCACAGTTCAGTAATCCGTCATAAACAAACATGGCTAGCTATAGCAATAGCTAACTAAATGTTTTGTGCACTAACATGAGACTTGCAGTTATTTTGTAGAGGGGCTGACATTTGGGCACTGGCCCGGTTGCATCTTATATGCGCAGTTTGCATTGTGCCTGGTCCACATGATCTGCATTTGCACACATGCAGGTAGGTGAAGTTGGTGCGCCATGTTCTACTCTTATCTTCTAATTCATTGCTTTCTAACCCGGTCCTTGGGAACCCACAGATGGCCCACGTTTTTGGTCTCTGCCAGCTCCCTACCAGACACTTCATGTCCAGTAGGGAGGAAAAACATGCACTGTCTGTGGCTTCCCAAGAACCAGATTGGGAAACACTGCTAATCTAATCACTATGGATTTTTCCATGGTGAATGTGAATATTGCATTAATATTACGCTGTTTTGCCTCTGTATGATAATGCCGCAGTAAACGCTTTGTGTAGCCCCAGGTTGTGCAGGGATTTTTTACAGAACCATAAATACAACACGCATGGCTTCTCGAAGATAGTTACAATATTCTAACCTGGCTTACAGGAGTTACTGTATACCCAGCTGACATCATCAAGAACATACAGCAGTGCTTATAAATCTCTCCTCCCTTCTCTCTCTATGGGCCATTTTAAAGTTTAGAACAATACAATTTAATGGAAAACTGATGTTAAAAGGATAATCTTCCAAGGTATTATTGAATTGGATACATTTCTCTAAGGGGCAATTAAACATTTAGTTGTGTTATCCACATTGTGCGTAACGTCTGTCTATTTTCCTCACAGCTAATTATTGCAGTGATTATAGAAGGATATACGTTTTATTTTTCGATATACGCTAATATATTATTGAAAGCTTGCGCGTGTGACAGTAGCCATGAGGTCTGTATCTCCTGAGACGTCATTAAGATAGTCCAGCACAGGCTCCATACGCCGCACACACCGAACAGTACAGTATGTCATTTTTCTGTACTGTTCCATCTCACGCTAACAGTGTAGTTTCCGTGTCGTTATTTGGGCTGTTGTTTCTTAGCTCTGTATCCCGGTTTTGTTCTTGCCCGCGACCCACCTTCCGCTTGAGTCGTCTTCCAGCACCTGCTCCTCAAGTCAAGTCAAGCGTCATTGTCATTTCAAAACACGCAGGTATACAGTGGAGAGGCATAGCGTTTATCCGCAGCTTTAAAAATGGCTTTACACAGAACATGACAAGTTAGAGACAAAATACAAAAATCAATAAGTAAATAAATGAGTATGCTGTGCATAGTGCAACTTTCGACTATGGCTGTGGAGTGGGTATGTTTGTATATTATCTGAGTTCAGAGACGTACATGTAAGCAGCTTGCAGTGAAAGAACAGTGGTGAAAAAACAGTGTACTGTATGAAGTACAACATAAGGCAGTTTTTCTGTTTATTTCATCTGTTGCTGGATGCTCTCGCTCGTGTCCATGCCCAGGCGCAGTGTCTGTTTAGCAGGAATCCGGGCAGTAAGAGTAAGACAGTCCAGTTCGGGGCACATTGGGTCTCTGTCAAGCTTGATTTTATCATAATACAACCCATTTCAGCAAACTCCTTAAGTCCAGTTATAACAATATGGTGCCAAGTGCTAGTAGCTTTTAGCTACTTATTTTTTATATATATCTTCCTAAGCATTTCTCTGTTAAAAAGCCTTTTCCATTACATTTTGCATTTTATATTTATTTCCATTTGATATCTCACAGCGTTCTGATTAACAATACTAGTTGCTTTTCTCCCAGTATTTCTTCAAAAGTGTATTATTCATTAGTACTTACACAGTAGCTAAGTAGTGCAGATAAATGGGCAACATCCTCCTCTCTCTGACATGAAAGCTGTGATTATGGGATAGCTGCACCCTGAACCTCCCCACCCCCCCTCCCCACGCAATCTGGGGCAAACCTTAAATTACTCGCAGAGTATGAAATACTTACGCTATCTGAGTTCAACTGTAACAGCCTAGACACTCAAGCATATGTATATAATTATGTTTTTGGACAAAAAGCCTGAATTTGTCCTTTTTATGTTGACAAAACGGAGATTTCCTGTGACCCTACCAAACTGCTCCCGGACCTTCAGGCCTGTAGCAAATGACAGGGCCGAAATGACTGCAGCTGTCACATGCTGTCATCTTAAGCGACGCGACTGGTTCTCCGCGGCCTTAGTGCGTCTCCAGGAAGTGTATCTAGGCCACGCGCCCGGCATCTCAGCCCATTCATTACTGCTGATGGCAGTGAGCAGTCTGCCGGAGACCCCAGGCTGGCGAGCGGGGCGATGTTAGCTCGCCGGCTCGTGTCAGCATAATGAACGTCTCCATATCCCCGAATTACAGGCTTTCTCGCTGACATTCGGCAAAGTTTGAAAGTTATAATTGCACAAAACACAGAAGAACTTGGGATTTCAATATCACCAAATTAGAATAAGGATGAAACATTTACATTCTATAGCACTGGATTTGAAAACATTAAACCAGATGAGAAATATATGCATTATAGGAATCCAATAACCAGTAAAATATCTGTATACACAGTGTGTATGTAGAGTGCATACAGTGTTTACTCTATTATGCTTCAGTGACTCTCTCCTAATCTCCTACTTTCTGTAGGGATTCTGGGTATCATGTTCCATTGATTACATCTTGCTCTTTTAGTAATCTTAATGAAAACGACAATCGTGGATCTGGGGGGGTGACCACGAAGGTCCCTTCTGTGGAGGTGCTTTTCCTTTGGGGCTGTCATGTGACTTAGTCGGTCCGTGTGCCTGCGATCAGAAGGTTGTCGGTTTGTCGGCCCTTAAACAAGGCCTGTAAAAAAAGACCCAGGGGTACTGGATGGATTTTGACCATTTTTTTTCAGTTCCCACAAGGGGAGAGTGAATTGTACAAAAATCTGTGATTACAATCCAAAAACTAAAAACGCCAAAAGTCTCGTATTTTATTTGATTACTTATGGTTAGGGTTAGGGCTGGGAAGGGGTTAATGTTGTCATTTCTGGGATTAGGGTTTTTCCCATACAAATGAATGGAGAGTCCACAGAAAGATATAATTATACTTAAAGATACAATAGAAACAAAGTAGAGCATGATGGAATATGTGAATACTAATACATTTCAAAGTACTTGTACTTGTACAAGTGGCAAATAAAAGCATCATTTCATGGTTCTAAACACACTCTAAGCAGGCACAAGCAGCGCTACAGTGTTATTCTTAATAACCAACAGCTGTCTTTCAGCCATAGTAACAGAAAAACAGAGGTCCGAAGTGGGCAAAGCGGGGCAGGAGAACAAACGGAACAAAGCCAGAGTGACATTGGAACAGCTGCTCTATTTCCTGGTTCAGTTTCCAGGTTACCAGCTGATGAGTGAAAATGTGGCCTCTCAGCTTGGGGAAGTACTGCTGTTCGAAGGCAATCCACCCAATTCTCAAGTTAAACGTCCTTCACAGGCTTTAAAATAGAACCTCACGTCCCTGCGTGGAAGAAGAAGAAATTTCTGCAAGGCAAACACTTTCAGAAAAGCCTGATTTCCACTGTAAACACCAAACTCATAAGAATAAACTCTGTCTTTGATGGTAGCTCTCAGTATTACAAGACCTCCAGCTTCTGTCTTCAACCCAGAATGTGGCCTCAACTGTAGTTTTTAGCACAAGAAGTTCTCAAAATCATCCACAAGAAGTCATAAAATACTGAGCAAATTCAACGGAAAAAAAGTATTAAAGTGATGTCAAAATAGACTTTAGTCTCTCAAGGACATTTTTTCTTTGAACACACCAGCACCTCCGAAGGGTTCCTGCAAATAATTTTCCTTCTGGTGCAATAAAACCCATAGCTGGTTCTTTTTCACAAACACCGTTGGCACATTTCTAATTCAGCAGGCTAACTCTGCTCCCCGACTGTAATAAGCATCTTTTTGTACACAAGCACAAGCCTTGCTTATTACCCGCTTGACAGAAAGCTTTCATCTCCGTCATTTGAAACTAAGTTGCCAGACCAGAGCATGTGAAAAGAATAAGAGTAATGATTGGTGCAAAATCATTCATTAACAGAAGTTTTGCACCAATCAGACTATTGAAAGGTAGAACCTGTAGCCCCAGAGAACAAATCACAAACACAGGCAGACGGATGGAATTGAAGAGTGAGTCTCTCCTTCAGGTCAGTTTCCAAACGAGCATTGCCTAGTGTCTGTCATGTCGCCCCTCGGGATGCTGCCACATTCCCCACGTCCTCTAACAACCGGAATCGGTCGATATATATATTATTTTCCCCCATTATTCTCCTCTCAGCTTTCCGTATCGATCTGACAGCATGACGGCAAACCGAAAGAGGCGCCGCCTAATTCCAGCACCCCGGTCAGAGGGCCGGAGAGATTAGCCATAATTGAATAGTCATGGTTTTTTTGGCCAGTGTGTGTTTCTGAGGCGGTGTGGTAAGCGGGATCTTTCAGAAAAGGGAATAGAAAGCTAATTAAAATAATAACGGCAATAATGAAGTGGTCAGGTTTGGTTTGCTAACCGGCCCAGAAGGTTGAAGGGCAATGCCACAGTGCCGGAGCACTGGGAGCTGCCAGGCTAATCGGATTAGCTCCCATCGTAGGGTCCCGTCCCTGTAAGGTTAAGGGCCGGCATGGTCACCCACAAGTGCAATATGGCCTTCCAGTGCAACCTTTTACTGACCCCGCCCCCCCCTCCCTGAGCAGTGCTGACTCATGAATCGGATTATTGTAGACGACCCTCTAGAAGCAGGAAAGGGCGTGTATCTCTGGCATGGATACGGCGACGTTTTCGCATGTCAGGTATCCGTCAGTGCATCTCTACCAGAGAACCTCTAGAATAGATCTTCCCAACCTTTTGTCGGCCATGAACTGGCGAATGTTATGCAAACATTTCACTCACTAAAATTTGTTGTGGTGGTGGATGGAGTGGCAGTAAGTCTTATCAACCTGGGGGGGGTGGCAGGTGCAGGCTGATTAGTGAGCCAAATTTAATAAATTTAGCCATTCAAATCACTTTTTCAGATGCAATCACAACATGCGAATGTCAGGAGTCATACAAAAGGTGTGGTTTGCAAATAAACAGTTTATTCCTGGAAATGAACCAACCCCTCCCCCATACCTCAAAGGTTGTGCAGGGAACTCCTGTTCTAGACCACTTGAGACCACTAGACCACTGAAGCAGGGACCCCCACGGACACAACGCCAGCCTTTCATAGATCTTTTCACACACCGACACTAACTAGTCATGACTTTACCATCAGCTCCAGCAGCAGCTGCACACAGATGGATACATACATATATCCTGAATACTCTTCCTCTCACCTCTCATCCCGGCCCATTCCAAATCTCCCCGCTGTGAATCTGAGAGCTGAATCGGTGGAGCTTTCACTCAGATCCCTGAAACGTTCCGCATGTACGTGATTTAGCACACCTCTTTCTGGGGAGAGATTGATAAGGGAAGAATGGTAGAGCACTCACTTTAAAACTAATCGCCGCTGTCACTCTCAGGTGCAAAGTCCACGGCCCCTCTTGCCTATGGCAGAAAATAACTTCTCCACTCTTGCAGAGTTTTTGTCCCATGGCCAATTTAATTCCCCTTCTGTCATCCTCGTTTATTCTCCACTCTCCGGGCCGGACTGTCTCTTTCCTCCCCTATCGGAAGGCCACCAGGTGGCCTCGTCAAAACCTTTCAGCTTCTGCAATTCCCATCGAACCCGTCAAAATGTAGCAATGACAACGTCGCTCAGATGCTAGCCACCGCTATGACGCTAATTGAAAGAAACCGGTTAGATGAGGACCATGTGCAAAGTGAGGCTTCGGTTTATAACTGCAACTCACACATACTTTCTGCATTGTTCATATAAAACGAGGCCTTGCTGATGTAATGCCAGTCAGGCAGCAAAGGAGTTTCTGCATTTTCCCTCTACATTATTCATATTTTTCCACAGATTTGGCAGTTGACCAACTCTGCACTAAGGCTTATGACAAATATACGTATATATGCAACTTCTGTCTTTTGGTTATGCTGGGAAATTATGCGGAAATTAAAAATGTCTTTTTAAAGCCGAATGAATGGAATAGATTTTGCTTTGACGACATTAATGGGATGCAACCTCTGTGTAATCTATGTTTCAGCTTTTAGAGATGGTGCTCACCATTCCCAGTAATGGCTGCCACACGTTTATTTGTTAGCATATGGGCTGTAGGATCGATATTCTGATGATAGGACGGTACATCTTAAATATAAGATTAATGATAGAGTACAAATGAGAAGGTCTGCCAATGATCGTTTGTCTATGAAGAAACAAGCCCAAGTTAAGTTAAGCAGGGTGAGAGCTTGTGAAAAATGGCTGCCTATATTATATGCTACCAAGTCACTATTCATGGGCTGACCTTCAAAATCTTATGGAAAAGTGGCTCTGGAACTGTTTCTGCAGGACAACAGTGTGAGAATCAATGTTGCCCACCTAAATGAAGGATCTAAGGCTACATCAAGACACAAAATGTACGTACAATGTGTGGACTGAGAGATTCAATGTGTTAAATGAAAATTTTTGCATAATTCCATTTGTTGTGTTGAAATTTATTTGTTTAGTTATTTAATTATGCAAAGTGTTTGAACTGTCAAGTAATGATAATTCATCACCATAATTTCCACTTCATCTGCACTGTGTTGCATCACACAGATGCATCTTCAAAAGAAAAAAAACATGAATATACAAGAGAATTTGATAATCAAAAAATCAGTAAAGCTACAGCTGTTCCCTGGACCACCTTTGAGGAACACTGTTAGTTTGCGACTCACATTGTGAATCAGCCTGTAGTAGCAGAGTTAGCCTCTAAAGTATCAGTCAGTTGCATCCAAAAAAAAGGCTTTAGGGGAACTTGAATTAGGACTTTATTAAATTGAAGTACACTAACAAAATGCTTGTTTTTTGTTATTTATGTTTTTTTTTATCTATTATTTATACGTAATATTCATGACCAGCTAAGAAATCACAGTGTGTGTTAGTGTGTGACCATATTGCAGTGCACTGGCACCCTGTCTAAGATGTACCTTGATAACTTCTAGCCTTTTATGGACTAATCTACAGTACCTTCTGCCGTTGCCGGCCGCGGGTATTTGCTAGGCTACCTTTCTCAAATCGATATCCACTCTCTTTACTCCGTTCTTTGTTTCACCTGCTGCTGTCCTCTCCAGACAGCGGAAGTCAGAGCTAAGCTGTATCTTGGCAACAGAAAAACGTCTCTCAAGAGCTTGTTTGCACTCGTTCATTTTTATTAGTGTGACTGTGTATTTCCCTTCAGCCTTTAGGCCACTGCTGTGTCAAGATGTGACACGAAGCTGTAGACATGACCAGAACTGTCTTTACAATGTTAACTGCAAGCCAGTCCTATGTGATAGAGTATAACAGACAATACGCTTTAAATATCCTGTATAAATCATAGGATTCACGCCGACACTGACTGTGGCTTAAACCGATTCACTTGCCTTTAACCACAGTTTCTTATAGAACAAATCACCATGCTCTACTAGGATTTCCCTTCAAATTCTTTTACATGCAGGCCTTTAAAGATATAGTACAGTGCAGGAGTTTGGTCTCTTGTATTAAATGTAAATTGCACTCTTTTTCTCCATTTAAACAGCTGGGTATGACATTTAAAATACACATGAGGAGAGTAAGCATAAGTATCGTCCCCAAGAGAGCAAACGTTTTCCTTAAACTGTTTGCTTGTAAAGCACATATATCCCTGTGGACATGTAGCACTTGCTGGAATTTAAAAAAAAAATGCAAAATATCAGATGGATTTCCCCAAAAGCAAAAGTACACACCGCATCCACGCATTGGTGCTTTTTAAATGCCACTCAGAACCCCGGAGGTGCTCTTGGAAATCCAAACACGGCAAGTCAGGGGGTTCAAAGTGGACACATTCTTTCATTTTCCGCCAGCGTTCGTCTGACACCTGAACAGTGGCTTATTAAACAGGACTGGACTGTCATCAAGATGCCAAATGCTGGTGTCGAGCTGAAGAGATGAATCCTAGGAAGTGGGCTGGATTTGATTCATCCACCTCCAGTAAAAGCCAGGGACTTGGGGAGCTTCCAGATGCTTGGTCTTGATCTAGTGACATTGACATGAAGAAAGGGAGGGATTAAGGTGGGTGAGGGCAGCGGCGGGTTAGTTTTTGTTGGGGCCCCCCACCCCCACCCCACAATGCTTCAAAACAATATGAACAGCTAAATAAAAAGAACATAGCTAGCAATGTGGTTAATAGAACATGCTGCTTCAGCATCGTTTCTGAAATAAGGAACATGTTCATTTAAAGGGGAGATAATACACTAAACTCGTGCTTTTATCCAAAGAACCTTAACAGCTGTTTTTAAGATGTGCTCCCTGAGATCTGAACCAACAACCTTTGGGTTGTTACCCCAGCTACTTCTGATGGGGGCCAACAAGGGGGGCCCAAAGCCAGTGTTGGGAATTTCGGGTCCAGAAGCTACAAATACAGACCAAGATTTTGTTTCTATCAACCAGCTGAGCTCAACTGCTTGGTAGAAAATATACCTCGGGGGCCCCACAGAAATTTGTGGTTTGAGTGGTGGTGAACACCGGCACTAGGAGGGAGGTGCTGTGCCAGTTGAGGATTTGCTATCTGTAAGGATTAACTAAGCATATATATAAAAGTTGAAGTAGATATCATCGGCAGTGTTTCCCTCCTTGGGAATATTCACCAATAAGGAAGGATCCATCTGTGAATGAATATGTCAATGAAATATCAAGGAAAAAATGTACTGAAGTGTCTCAATGATCAAAACTATTCAGAAGGTGATACGTGACATTTTATGTATGCGACAGCTGGAAAATTACAAAGTGGAACAGGCAGATTATCAATGCCTTTGAACCTTACTGAACTTCAGAGCAAGGAACAAAATGTAGCATCATCAAATCGATCCTAAACTTTTACTTGAAGCTAAAACGAGACTTTTAAGGATAAATATGCATTTAAAAATAGACTGTTATGCAGGGTTTAGGTTACTCTTTGGACCACATATACAATTCATGTTAATCCTCATGATTAAATTTTTTGAGTCTGACTACAGTCCTGGTCAGAATTATTGGCACCTGTCAATTGTAAGTACAGAATTTAGAATATCTTCAGAAATTAACCAATTTTGTATACTGAGAATTTTAAATAAAAATGTCCAAATTTAATAAATAACAATAAAAAAAGCCGTCATATAGTGAAACAAAAAATATAGACATAAAATGTACACTGGACACAGTAATTGGCACCCTTAATAATCTTTGGTTGTAGAACCTTTGGCAACAATGACAGCTTCTAAACCTTTCTAGTAGCATCTAAAAGCTTCTTGCATCCATCTGCTGGTAGTGTCTGCTATTCTTCCCTTGCTATGCATTCAAGCTCTTCCAAGTTTGCTGGAGTCCTTTTTGCAATAGCAGATTTTAGTTCTCTGCAGAGGTTTTCATTGGGAATTAGGTCAGGCCTCAACGCTGGCCAGCCCATCTTTTACTTTTGCATCACTCTGGAATTATAATTTTTTTTATAATAGCAGTTCTGATGCTCTCAAGCAGCTTTCTTGTCATCGCCATTGTGAAATATACACCAGAAGCAATCAGAAGCAAAATTGATTCATTTGCATGTATTTCTGAAGACATTCTACATTCTATACTTACAACTGAGGAGTGCCAATAATTCTTACCAGGACTGCATAAGTCTGATTGAGGTGAAGTCTTGTTTACAATGAAAAAGAAACAGGATTAAATTTCCTCACCCTGAGGTATTCCATCCCATGTCCAGGGTGAAAAAAGTCTAACTAGGGTCAAGTCAGTTTTGATTACTTCACACTTTCTTCCAAAGTGAACTGAGTGAATCAGATGTATTGTCGTGGTAAGGATCGGGGAAGCAGGAGCAGGGAGACGGAGAATCGGGGAACAAGGGATTTATTTGGGAAACAACACAAAACACGAGGCAAAGCAAAAGACGGATGTCACAACATTAATGGCCAGACCAGGGAAAACATACCTAACGCAGAAATAAATATATTGGACTAATCAACAACAAGGAGAAACAGCTGGTAAACACAGGGATTCCACACAAGGTAATGAGGGGGCGTGGCACATGGGAGGATCGGATGAGCGGGACGTGACAGAACCCCCCCCCCCCCCCAAAAGGCATGCACTCCAGGGACAAAACCGAAGACACCACAGGACCTGGGGAAACTAAAACAACAACATCAAAGAGGCACGGGGAACAGCACAGACACACAGAACAGACACAGGGAGACCAACTCAGACAACAAATGACAAACCATGGGGAACGCAAGCAGACACAGGGGCACCAAAAAAGGAAACATGGGACACTAGAGGAAATGACACAGGGGGAATACCAACCAGAGGAATGAAAGGACCAGGAGTAAACAAAGTTGGAACAGAGGGATGGAGAGAAAGCACAGGGGGCACAAAGGCAAGGGGCAAAGAAGAGAAGGGCAGGGGGAAATGAGGAGCCGAAGGGAACCCTGGCGGGCAGAAGGTAGGAGCCGCAGGGGCTGCGGGCGACTGCAAGGCCAGAGCCGAAGGGACCCTTGGCGACCGCGAGGAAGAAGCTGAAGGGGACGCCGAAGGGGGCGAGGAGGAAGGTGGAGGGACTGATGAAGGCGAGGAGGGAGGAAAAGGGGACACTGGTGAAGGGGAGGAGGGGGTCGAAGCCACAGCAGGCGAAGGCACTGGCACAGCTGGCGAAGGTGGAAGCGACCAACGAGTCGGAGCCGGGGGACCCACAGCCGGCTGATGAGGTACCGCAGGTGGGACTGCAGATGATCGCTGAGCCAGAGCCAGAGGGACCGCATGCGACTGCTCAGCTGGAGCCGGAGGACCTGCAGGCAACTGCCGAGCCAAAGTCAGGGGGACTGAAGGCAAGCCAGAGGGCAAGGTGAGTGGGACCCGACCCCTGCGCAGATGTCCTCTCCCTTTTCGGGACACCGAAAGATGAGGTCCTGGCCGGGATCTGCCTCCGAGTGACGGGGGAGGTGTCACTCCAGAGGGAGTCACAGGGGAAGTCAGGGTGATCCCCGAGGGGTCCCATTCGAGCTCCTCCTCCATCTCCACTAAGAGAGGAGGAGTGATGGCCTGACAGTCCAGGACAGAGGCCGGGGCATGGGAGCAGGAACCAGGGAAATACGGGGACTGGAGCTAGAGGGTCAGGCAGAGCAGGAACTGCTGGCGCAGAAACCACAGGATGCGGAGCAGGAACCGCCGGCGCAGGAACCACAGGATGCGGAGCAGGGGGTTGCATATTGGGTATGGGCATGGCCGGGGTTATGCCTCGGGTGCAGGTGCAGCAGAGACCTCAGGCGCCACAATGTTTTCTCTCGAGGGAGCCTGCTCCATCCTCAAATGGAGCAGCTTCCTCAGGCTCTCTGCCATCCTCTCCAGCTCACAAGGCAGGGAAGGTGAAGGCAGCAAACTCCTCTTGGAGCCTGGTATGGAGTGGGGAGTCCCACACTGCTGGATCCCCCATCACCCACCAGTATAGACTTTGGAGGGCAAAGTACTTCCTCGCCAGGGCCTCGGATGCACTGGGGAAGGGGCTGCTGCGCAGGCGTTTGGCGCTGACTCGAGGAAGGCAGCGGCATCAGGGACGTTTGGCGTTGTTGGCGAAGCTGCATATCCCAGAAGGGCTTCTGACATGCCCTCCCGTTTGCAATCTCTCCGCTTTTTTTTTTCTTTTTCGAGCAGACGCATCAGGGGCAAAGGAAAGTGTGGGCTGCCCGGAGAGGCAATCCACTGTCCAGGTGTAACTGCCGTATTAGGGCCTCTGCCACTCTGCCCCTTAAGCACTGCAAGTTGGTTCGCAACTCCCCCGCTAGGTGCGAGTTATCGGGCGGGGAAATCTGCTCCAGGATCTCCATCGCTCGGAAAGCAAGGGCTCTGGCAGCTGGGTCCTCGCTTACCTCGGGCTGCTGGAGCCAGTAAAACACCTCGTCCACGAAGGTGAGATACTCCTCCTTGGTGAGGCGAGGTGTTCTTTTGTCGAGTCCGGTCATTCTGTCGTGGTAAGGACCGAGAAAGCAGGAGCAGGGAGACAGAGAATCAGGGAACGAGGGATTTATTCAGGAAACAAGAAACACAAGGCAAAACAAAAGATGGATGTCACAACGTTAATGACCGGACTGCAGAAAACATACCTAACGCAGACAAAAATACATTGGACTAATCAACAACAAGGAGAAACAGCTGGTAAACTTCATCTAACAGGCTCCCATGCAGGAGCCACTCTGGGTTTCAGCATGTAATCAGTCAGACACAAACAACATGCAGAAACTGCATTCAGTCGAAGGGTCAGTCCATTTTATTTAGTGATATACATTTCAGAGTCAACATGTCTGAATATGATATGAAATTATTTATGTTCATCTTTTCAGAGATGATCAAAAACACTACAGCCCAGTATTTGCCACACCTTACCTGGAAGGACAATATAGTCAGCATCCACTGATAGTTCTACTGACATTTAGTTATCATATGCTTTTTCCACAGAGACATTGACCAAGCACCTATTCCCTAGAGTAATTTGGGTTAAGGGCCTAATGGTAAAATCACTCTGGGAATTGAACTGGTAACCTTCCAATTGCAGAATCCTGGCCTGTTGAGCTACACACCACCTCATCAATAAGGAGGCTACATGAGATCCAAATGAGGCATGAATGATGGAAAAGTCCTTTCCAAACTAAAATGAGTTTCAAACTAATCTGGGAAGGAACCAATCATGATCATCTGTGAACTAAGAACCTGCATAAACCTGGGGCCTCATCTATAACGAGGTGCGTAGAATTCACACTAAAACATGGCGTACAGACAAAACTAGGAATGTGCGTAAGCAAGAAAAAATCCAGATGCATAAAACTGTGCGTAAGCACAGATCTACGCACATTCCCTTTATACATCCCAATTAGCCTGAAATTTTATGCACGTGAACGAGCCCACAGCCACCCCCCGCCCCGCCCCTAATTATGTATATTTGAATATGCAAATCAATATAAATACCCGCTTTGTTCAACGTTTTGTTTAAAAAACAAGGGCCAAGGCACGCAGAAAAATTTCAGTGAATGCGAAGTGGAGGTCTTGCTTAGTGAAATTGAGGCAAGAGAAAAAAATTTTGTTCGGTGGATTAAGTAGTGGCATCAGTAACAATAGAAAACCGATGGAGTGGGACAGCGTTACGGAGGCACTTAAAAATGTAAGTTCGGATAGTGCCCGAACCATCCGGCCGTGTGCTCACGGATGCTGTGCTGCAGTCACAAAATGCAATGGTAAATGCTGTAACAGATGTTGCAAATGAACTAAAAAATATACATGCTGTGCTATGTGACATTAACCACACTAAAAGAATTAGTGAAAAAATCAATTCTGCATTTGATTACCTGTTTTTGCATTCTTTCTATTACATTCAAACGAAGTTGTAATGCTGCCCCATTTGCCGGATCATTTGGTGGGTCGAGGTCAGGTTCATCATTCCTCAGCTCTTCTGGTACAGGCAAGCCACGATGTTGTGCCACATTATGCAGCACGCTACATGCGTGCACAATGTGACACACTTTCTGTGGACTATAGAGCAGCACCCTACCGGTCTTGTCTAGGCATCACCAACGGCCCTTAAGCTGCCCTATAGTGCGCTCTACCACCGCCCGAGCATGAGCATCATTATAACGTCGCTCTTGTTCACTCTGTGGGTTTGCGAGAGGGGTGAGAAGCCACGTCTTCAGTGGGTACCCACTGTCCCCTAAGAAACTGTCAAATGGCTGCATCATGCACCAAACTTGCAATTTTGGTCCAAAAGTATAAAAAACACAAGTCTTCTTACCGAGAAGCCAGCCATCACGCACCACACCATTTTCAAGTTTGTTCACAACACTACTATTTCTGAGAACAAACGAATCATGGGTTGAGCTAGGCCATCTCGCCACAACATTAATGAGATGCATTTTCGCATCACATATTATTTGCACATTAATGGAATGAAAATGCTTTCTATTTACATAAGCAAATTCATTCTATGAAGGTGCCTTTATAGCAATGTGTGTGCAGTCGATGGCTCCGATTACATTGGGAAAACCGGACATCGCTGCGAATTGCGCTTTAATGTCTGCCTGTTCAACCACAGTGTAAGGAAATTTTATATACCTGGGTGACAAGCGGATTATACCGTCCCATGCAGCTGGCATGGCGCGACTCAGTGTTGACTGAGAAATACCCGATCGGTCCGCAAGTTCACGCTGAAAAGCACCTGTGGCTAAAAAACCGAGAGTGGACAGAACTTGTAACAGGACAGGTATGGTGCAATTCCGCATCATCTGCCTTTGTAATGCTGGCCTCAGTTTAGCACACAGCTCCAAGAGGATAGCTCTGGGAAGTCTAAAGCGACTTAGAAGCCAGTCATCATCATGGGCCAGGAAATCAGTATGATCCCTGAATACGCGCTCTCTTCTAAGTCTTCCATTTGCGATATCTTCTAGTAACGCACAAGCTGTAATAGTTCGGCCATTTTCTGCACCGTTTTATTGTTACAAATTGATTAAAAAATCAGGTGCCGTACAATTGTAAACAACATACAATTAATGTCGGTATATTGGATAAAGTCAGCGTCATGATTGTGAGTTTAAAAATGGAAACCACAGTAGCAATGACTTGCCACTGGGTGGCGTCCGTTTACAAAACCAAGCAGAAATTTACATACGCCATGTCTGGAGCTGCCGTGAGAATGTGCGTAGCGGTACGCCAAGTTTCGTTTTTATACATCTTGACGTGAGCGTGGAAACAGCCGTACGCAACATTTTCGTGCGTACGCACCGTTTATACGAGGCCCCTGGTCTCTCATATCCCGGCTATACACAGAGTCCTTCTTCGCTACATCATATTGTCTTTCTCTTTGAATGATTCCTTGATTCCAGGCACAACCCCACCACCACCACAGACCTACATCCAAAAAGAGGAACAAGACTCCAAACTTGTGAATGCTTCTAACACCCTGAATAAACAAACTGAACTAGAAAGATTAGCTGGCAGAAAACTGCAGCCAAAATGTGCTCCACCTGTCTCCATAAATGAATATTTAACACATTGAAGGACATTTTTCCCCTAATTTAAATTTATTTCAAAACTTATTGTTCCTAAATGGATTCTTGGGGAACTTTCATTCTTTTGACAGCCTGCCTGCCTGCAGTGCCAGAAAGACATCAATTCACTTTTGGAAAGGCTTGTTTTGCCTTTTCTTCATGACCTTGCTGCTGTGGTAAGCAGCAGAAGCACTTTGGAAATGTACTGGTGTGACCCATGGGCCAGGATACCTCACGCACTGGAAGGACAGACCATTGTCACAATTCAAGGCTGGACTTTTGGGTTGCAGGTGCAGTTTTAATGAAGTGCTTTGAATGGTAGTGGTCCTTTAAAATCATATTATTGATAAGGAGTTTCAGGTTTAAACCCAATCGATCATACTAGGGGCTGACGATAACAGAACTGGTTTCAGGTTCTATGTTTGAGATTATTAAGCATTTATAATAACAATAATAATAATAATGATACCATTTAATGTATAGAACACAAAGTCCCTTTATAGAATTTAATGAAACAAACCAAGAAAATGTATCAATGTCATATGCCTGCTGGTCTTCTCCCTCTCATGACCCTAACAAGCAACACCTATCCCTCTAAACTTCCTCCCATTCCTAACTCATGTTAATCATTCCCAGCTGCTTTTCGATACCTCCCTCATTTCTTCCACACACAGACACATATATGTATGCTACCAAGTCTTATGTTCCCCAGTCCAGTCACTGGCATCAAACCCTTGTGTTAATCACTCCCAGCTGCCTCTCGTTAGATCCCTTGGTAGCCCCATATATACATGCTTCCAGTCTTGTCATTGAACCCTCTCGTTTCCTTTGCCCTTCCTTGTCCCACTCCTCCCGCTTTTGATCCCTCACCATACCATTTATTTCCAGTCTATGTTCTTTGAGTTCAATAAACCGCCTTTTGTTCTGCTACAGTGCCTGCCCTCGAGTCCTTCATCCTGCACATTGTGATAATCAAAAACAATCAGTACACAGGCCATCCATCCATCCATCATCTGCCGCTTGTCCGGGGTTCGGGTCGCGGGGGTAGCAGCTTCAGTAGAGGCACCCAGACCTCCCTCTCCCCAGCTAACCCCACCAGCTCCTCGGGGGGGACACCGAGGCGTTTCCAGGCCAGCCGAGAGATATAATCCCTCCAGCGAGTCCTGGGCCTGCCCCGGGGCCTCCTCCCTGTAGGACATGCACGGAAAACCTCTCCGGGTAGCCGCCCAGGAGGCATCCGCACCAGATGTCCAAACCACCTCAACTGGCTCCTTTCGACGTGAAGAAGCAGCGGTTCTACTCTGAGGCCCTCCCGGATATCCGAACTTCTCACCCTATCCCTAAGGGAGAGCCCAGACACCCTGCGGAGAAACCTCATTTCGGCCGCTTGTATTCGCGATCTCGTTCTTTCGGTCATTACCCATAGCTCATGACCATAGGTGAGGGTAGGGACGAAGATGGACCAATAGATCGAGAGCTTGGCTTTTTGGCTCAGTGCTTTCTTAGCCACGACGGACCGGTTAAGCGCCTGCAGAACTGCAGATGCTGCTCCGATCCGTCTATCCAGCTCCCGATCTCTCCTACCCTCACTCGTAGTACTCAGGGAAAAAAAAAAAATATTGGATGCAGGTTAACATTACAAAACAAAAGGACCACGAGAGGTCAACAAACAAACAGGGAATAATACTGAATTAACAAAAATAATACATAACTAAGAAACCAACCAAAAACCACAGTGGAACAGAGGCACAAACACTAATCAACATTCATAATCATAGACTGCAAGCAGAGCAGGACAAAGGCATGACTTAAATACACAAATAATGAGATTAACAAAAGGCAGGTGTGTATCATTAAGACAATTAACCAATGAGCATGGTACAGGGAAACAGACCACAGGTGGAGAAACCTAACTAACAATTAACACACACAGTATCTAGGGAACTTAATACCTAAAACTAGGAAACTAATAACTACATACCAGGAAATAAACACCAGGAATATTGACACACAACTGAGGGCTAACACCAGCTGGCCCACAACAGAACAGCATTAAACTGGAGACAAATAGGATAAACGACTAAAAATCTAGAAAAAACAAAAAGTGTGGCTAGCCTCAAACCCATTACTGCAGTGTTACAGCCTTGGTGCTGCATGCGCTGAGCATGCCAAGGAACATGGCAACTAGGAAGGCACTAGAGACAATGACAGGGGGAACAGGATGGCCAGCAACACCTGCTGGCAAAACAGGGATTGAACGCATAGGACAGGGATGGATGGGCACCGACCCTGACAAGTATTGTGTGCTGTGCATTTATGAAGTTGGAGTATTACTGCTTTGAGCAGTCAAATATACTATGTGTTTATGAGGTTGGAGTATTATCGTTCTGTCCAGTGAAGTGTACTATGCATCTACGAGATTGGCGTATTATCATTCTATACTGAGTTGCATAACCTAATTTCCCAGTCTGCTCCTGATGAACATCTAAAAGTAACATATTTATGTTTAATTCAAAACGTGCAGATGCTTGTTCATTAATTCAAAACATTTCTGCTACACAGTTTTGCAATGTAGCTGTGAGCCATCGGGTCATCCCAGATGGACGTACTACAAGGAATATTAAGATGGAGTGAATAAGATGGTTTACTGGATGAGAATATTTCACAACTATGTTTATATGAATGAGTTGCCTTCAAAATGGAGGACTTCAGTGAAACACCAATATGTACCCTACAAACCCAGAAGGCTCATAAAGACTCTTTTCAGAAATACGAGACCATAAAAAAAAATATCAGATTGTGCTTCCATTTAAATGCAGTGTACCACTTTCATCTGCTTCACAAGAGGCATATTTTGTTGTTTTCAAGATCTCATTGTGACGTGCCTTGCCAAAAATCTGCAACACGGGGAGCTTCAGGTGATTGCTTGGAAATCAACAGCCGTCGCCGGGCTCCATTGGTGCAATCCCATGAGCCTTTGCTCATCAAAGGGCCCCATGCCCCACGGAAGACGACCGAGAGATGGAATAGAAGCAGCCTGGAAAGCCTGCACACCGTTGTCAGCGTACATGGATCAGCTCGAGGCTGTGAAAACAAATGCAGGCCGGCTGTTGGAGTGATCTAATCTCCAGTTCCGGTGGATTTTTGGCTGTGTGTGTGTCCGTAGTCGATCAGTCTAATCTGGCATGCCATTTCAGTTTCACTGCTTTAGGGAAGTGAGGTAAATTATTAATTAACAGCTTCAGTCTTCAGCAGCAGGGCAATCACAGCTGACCTGAAGGCTGTCGTTAACTGTGGAATTGCCTCTAATTAGAGGAATGAGTGGGTCCCTTGGGGAGAGTCTTGAGGGGCTACAGGGTGTGTTAGCGGTCAAAGCCCTTATTGTCATAGCTTGACCTGTGAGGACTAAGTACAGTATTTGCTAAGTGGGGTTTCTCTGTCTCCATCATTTAACCAGCTTATCTGTCACAGGGGGTGGTGTGTGGCTCGGTGGTTTGGGCTTCTCTGCCTGTGATTGGATGGTTGCTGTGTGAAATCCCATACTTGGCAGAGTAGCCACGTCTCGATTGAGTCCTTGAGAAAGGCCCTGGACCCCACTATAAAATACTGGATAGACAGCTGGGCTTGTGCTCAGTGTCACGCCCGGCTCGTCTGATCTTCGTGTGTGCCACGCCCCCCTCGTTACCTCGTGTTAATTCTCGATTGTATTCACCTGTTGCCTGTTATGTTCAACTTGTTCCGTGTATTTAGTCCGCGTCTGAGTCAGTATTCCCCAGATCCATCATTGATGTTTGTCGCTGTCACCCCGTTTGCCTGTATTTACGTCTCGACTCACCTGCTTTCCCGCTCGCCTGCTTGCCTACACAACAGAATGACGGATCTCCCCGAAAACGCACCACGGTGGACCGAGAGCCAGTGCCTTGGTCTCCTGCAAGAGGTCTTATTCTGGCTGAACCAGCCCGAGGTCCGGGAGGACCCGGTGGCGCTGGATTTGGCCAGCC